>NW_020272828.1:323318-376403 GCF_003268045.1 Sipha flava
ACTTTCAATTTTGAATTTGGGCCGCTTAACGTAAATCGTAATAGATAATGAGCGATTTTATAGGTTTGGTTAAGTATTATTTTCGTTTATAATAATCTATATAAACTTACTGGAGAAATCTACTGCTTTGATCGTACTTCTAGAATATTATTCTAGAATCGATTTGAAGCGACTCAAACACTCGTAAGCCGCATCTTCTTGACTCTCAAGTATCGTTTCACCGAAGCCAACGACCGTTAGTGCACAATGGTTTACCGTAAGTTGAATACCCGTAAAATCTTTTCCTGTAAGTATATGGATAATAATATTGTTTAATGTTACACTATGAACGTCTGTATGGAAATCGTACTAATCGTTAGTGAGCAACATTCGAAAAGTTCATAATCCAATATTAGCTCTTCTTCTCTGGCGATTTGATGCAAAAACAAAACATTCGATGGAACCGTAAGCATGTCTATTGTTTTAATTTCCTGTGACATAATAACAATTGTACACATAAATCACGTTTTACATTGTACGTATCACTCGTATGCCATGGTTACGATTAGATAAAACAAATGTAATTACCTTCAATTTACGCAAACCAGGATTATTTGATAGTCGAAATCTTTCGACGAGATCGGCGTCTACAGAAGCAAATAATGATTTTTTGTCTTCATTGACGATAACCGATTCGTTTACAGATGACTCGTGATTTTCATTGCGATTAAGGCATTTTGAAATGACGATAGGACGACCATTATCGTGTTCTTTAAGTGACGCTGGGTGACTTAAGACCTCATTGCACGTTTTAAATGCTGAATCTTTGTTAATTTTTATGCATTCCGTTTCATCAGCTAAAGTAAATACTGGTGCGTCAACGACATCTGTGGTGTCCGGTTTCGAGTAGAATCCCGCAGACGTGAAAACGCGTTCATCGCAGACTATCCCATTACCTCTGGGATTTATTTCAGAGACATATTTTGCCAAATCAACTTTACTACTGGTAAAATTTTTTATTTTGTGATACATTTCAGTAGCGACTTGTCGTTTGCCAATTTTTTTATGCACACCATTGACTTCAATCGGTAAAAATGAACATTAATAATTTATCGAACATCAACAGAAATGTTATTTCAATCACTTACCCCTTACAGTGAATGACAATACAGTACACACAACCGAGTATGTGAACGTCCTGCTATCACCTTCTTTAAAAAACTGATATTTCGGAAGTATCCAATCTCGAGACCTACACAGTTCTTGCAGGGCGCCTATCGGATCAGATTTGAAATATGCTTCTAATTTATTTTCTCTGAGTTTTTGTCTGAAAATAAACATAATATTACGTATTTTTTCTATTTAATATAATTTTGTTTTTTATTTTTTATACTTAGGATTTTTCCTAGTAGTATCGACGGTCTCTATTTGATCCTGTATTTGGACAGCAATTAACTTCTCATTGTGACCCGTGAGTGTATTAGTTACATTGCAGATATTTTCCTTAGTG
The DNA here is from genome assembly GCF_003268045.1 of Sipha flava. Classification (NCBI taxonomy): domain Eukaryota; kingdom Metazoa; phylum Arthropoda; class Insecta; order Hemiptera; family Aphididae; genus Sipha; species Sipha flava. Next base: position 324,808 of record NW_020272828.1, read on the forward strand.
GATGTAGAATTCGCACTGTCCATTAAATTTACTTCGTGATCTATCTGGGTAGTCCTTGTAATCGATACGCAATTCATATTATCCTGATTGTTTTCCTTTAATTCTTTGCTCAGTCGAAGTGGCTGGACTTGGTTGGCTTCTGTAGTTTTGTGGCCAATACTATCAATGGCGGTGGCTACAGACAGCTTTTCATCGAATTCAGCCAATTCGTGTATTTGACTTTGCTGAACATCAATCGCACCAGAGGTTTTTTTGATACCTTCATAAGAAAAAATTCTATTAAATAATATAAAGAAAAAACCTAAGAAATATGTGAAAAATGTCAGAACGACGTCGGCGATAGTAGTAGTAGTATTTTCATCTATTTCAGTAAATTCCTCGCAATAGTCGTTTTCTTTGTTTTCACTCTTATCAGCTTCATTCAATTCGCTGATATCACTTTCGTTTCCATCAAACGATACTCCTGGACAATTTATAAGTTCATCAGTTAATTTTGACATCAAAAAATTATTTTCAGTAACAAATTATTTGATTTTTTTCTGCATTGACTTACTTTCTTTGGTTATTTTCTCTGATGAATTTTGAAGGCGATCAATATTTAATTTGTTAATCGAATTATCTGAAAAGAACGTTTGTTTGATATTGTTTTACCTTACAATGTACATTGATTTATAGATTTCGATAAATTATTTATTAAATCTATAATTGGTTATATACCTTCTAATTCTTTAACTTTACTTTGAAACTTTGAACACTTTTCTCTTAAATGGGACAACTCGTCGTCCTTGAACTTACTTTGAAATTGAAAATTAACTGCAAAAGAATATTATGCTATTATAATACATTAGAATTGGATATTATTTCTGTAATTTTAAGAGCTTTTAACAATCAGATACTTTTGATTTCGTTCATTTCTGACAATAATGTATTGATAGTCGCCTGCTGAACCTCGATTTTCATTTTAAGCTGAGCTATCATTTCACTATGATTCGAAATCATTGAATCCGGTTTAATCAATTGCGATTGATCTACAATGTTCAGAAGTCTATTTTCTCCTTTGCGTGTATTAGATTGAATGCAGTTATTATTCATCTTGAAATATATTAACTTACAAATTATAAAATATATATATAAAATATACAAGTATAGTAGCTCTACGGTTATTATGATAATAAGAAATCGAACTGATTGAATATTATATCAAAGCGTTGAAATTCTAAGTCAAGATACCGTGATATTAAATTCAAAACTAAATGCGGTAAAGAAATAACAAAGCTGTATTGTTTACTAAACAAATTTTATAAATCATACTTGTTTATATTTTTATTTATTGTATTTCATTTGAACCAGTTAACAATTAGTTTTTATTTGATTTTTATTAAGTACAAAACTCTACGAAATGTCATAACACTACTTTATTCTTATATATTTCAACTAGCGAGTAATTAGTAAATAGTAAAATAATTGGATCAATTCTTTAACCCCAAATACAGATACTAATTTTTTTTTTGTTATAATAGCTTTGATTTTATCATTAGTCATTAAATATTACAAAAATGCTTTTTAATATCGTAACTATTCATTATATTTAACTTTTAATCGAAAATTGTATCGTATGTCTTTACAACTAGCATATTTTTTTGAAAATTATGAAATATTTATAAAATGTAATTTCTTTAATCTTATCGAATAATTCCTGAAAAGATAATTGGTGTTAGCAAGTTCGTAACACGAACTCAGTTAAATGTTTTCATAATTATTTCTCAGTTTTTTCAATTACTCAGGAAATGGTCAAAAATTAATAAAATATCTCGCTTCCTCTAAATATATTGGCCAGGTACCAGTTTTCGTATGCCTTTCATGACTGTTACGATTGGAGTAAATTTCTAATCGAAATCTTAAATATAGATATGAAAATAACCAGAAGGGCTTTTACCGAATTGGTTCCCAAGCTTCGTCCCCACGTGCCGAATTGGTTCCCGTTTAAAAAAGGTATTTTATTAGGTATAGCCGAATTGGTTTCCATTTAATTACGCCGCAAATTTTCCTTCACAATTTTACAGCTTTTTAACAGTCAACTTTAAAGTAGGCTTGGTTAACAATGTGCGTTAATGTGTGTTGAAAAAAAAATGATAAAATATATACAATTTTAAATCGTTGATTCGGAAGTCAATTAGTCATCACTTAAGTGTCCGAAATACAAATAATAAAATATAATAAATACAATTTAAAACCACTGGTTTGCAAATTTGAAGCCAACTTTATTTAAATATTCAATTCTCGTAATCTTCTTATTAATGTACTCAGTTATACAATGTTCAAAGTATTTATTATTTCTTTCCTGTTTGCTAGTAATTTGTTAGTCTCTAGTAATCTATAATCTATTAAATTTCTATACTCTATCTTATCGATGTAATAATTGTGTCTTACGTCATACATATGGCTTTTATAATTTTTTTTTTTTTTGCTTTCTATGCATTGGACCGCTGGATTTTAATTTTTTAATAGTATTGGTAAATTGTATTACAAATTAAAATTGTCACTATTTTACCTATACACAAACGAGAACCAATTCGATTTTACCTAATAAAACATCTTTTTTAAACGGTGATATTAAATTGAGTCTATATAGATAAAATGTTATAACTACCTACCGGTGGCGATCTTGAACTTTGCACATCATATTATAGCGTAGTATCGGATATGCAACGATAACAGATATTCGTCAACGGTTTACTCGTTCATAATCAATCAGCCGTGTCGAATAATTCGTGAACACTTACTTTCAAATAACCTTACGTTAAATTATTACGAGTGAAAAATGGAGTGTATGCTTAGTGAAAAACAAAAAGAAATAAGAATTATTGAAGTTTCGATTTCAGAACATGTTGCAGAGCTAGGTTCAACGGTGGACATGTTGTAAAACTCGTGCAAGTGTTTTTTTTTTTTTTTAAATTAACCTCTAATAATGTTTTGTCAGATATCTATCTGATATTATATCGGTGTCTCCTGGATAACACTATTAGGCTAAAGGGACTCAACTTGACTAATCGACTTGGAATACACCTGAGGTCATACACTTGCAGCGGCGGATCTGAGATTTTTTCAGAAGAGGATATAAAATATTTTTGTACATAATATCTACATTAGTTTTATTCTACTAAATTTACAAGACGAGATTTAATTTCCTTGATCACCGTGCAATTGCACCAATTACTTCATCGGGTTTTTCATGTTCCTTGTTATTTTTATTCGATGTAAAACCTGATCGGACCTCAGCTGTATCCCGGGGTGTGTGGTATAAGTACGAGGTGTACATCCGTAATCTGATATGAAGTTATAGATACGTGTATCCATATTGGTCACGAAATAATGAAAAATTAGTTTACATTTCAATTGGTTGTGAATCCGAAAACATTTCGACCGGTATCGCCTTCGGTATCAAGTCATAATAAATAAACTTTTTTCGACCCAACGGTTGGGAGGAGGAGGAGGATCCATCTCCCTCCCGTAGATCAGCCACTGTACGCTTGTACGATAATTGTGGTGATGATTTCGGCGACCATCGGTTTATCGACCAAACGAAACGGTTTTTGCGACTCGTAATGCGACCCGTTCTAGATCAGCGACCATCGATCACGTAAAACAGGATCGCCACGCGCGTCATTCAAATCGAACGACATTGCGGTCGTCGGTGTTAAAACACGATTCGCGGTCGTGACCGACCGTCAAGTTCAACCGCGTTCGATTTCGCCCGACATCGGATCGGGCGCGGCGTACCGTTGCGGGTCGGACGCCTGTCGGTCGGTCGGTCGGTCGGCGCGCGTGTGCAGGCACGCGTGTGCTCACGGCGAAAGTGCAACGGCCGCGATCGCGATTTCCAACGTTATTATTACGATCTTACGCTTTCACGACGCGATCATCGTTAACCGGTGCCGCCGCGTGCGTATCTGACCGTGGTCCGCGGCGCAAGGGCCGAATGCAAATCTATATACGCGCGCACGTGCGAAAACGAAATTTTTTTTGTTCCCCCGAGAAACCGCTCGTCCGATCGTCTCGGGGTTTTTTTTTTTTAATTTTCAAACGACGACGGAGTAGCACGTCGCGGACCGGGTTTCACGACTGATGTCCATTATCGAATTTCAAATCAAATTTATTGATTTTTTAAGCTCATCATCCCGTAGGTCGATCAACCGATCATTTGTTTTTAACACACCGCGGCAGAAAAAACCAATCCGCCTGGGTCTCACGTTAAAACTGCCAATTGGACTGATAAAAAATTAAAAAGTGTTAAACAGCGCCGACAAGAGAAACTGGCCGTCAACCCTAAGCATGGGTTAAGATCTTAAGGAAAGCGATCGTTTGTTTAATCATTAAATCGTCAAATAATTGTTTTCATATTTGCCTATAGTAACCCGAGCTAACATAAAGCTGAGTGTTTATTTTCACGGACAAAGCCGGATGATTCAACTAGTCTATATAAATACATGTATAAGATTTGCAAAAATAAAAAAAATCGCAAATCATTGACGTGATGTGTACAAATATACTGTGCGGCGTTAATATCGCAAGATACTACGCGAAAACTGCTATAATAATAATAATAATAATAATGTACTGCGATACTATCTGAGCGGACTCTTTGACGCCCACTTCAAAAAGCGAAAACGTTGCGTTGCGATTTCGAAAACTCATTCCGTAAAAATATAGTTTTTAAAAATCGATTTGAAGGTATTTAACAAAAACTGTATTGGGCACGGTCGTCATGTAAACGTAAGTGACGGTATTACAAGTTCTTTATTGGACCGATTAATGTTTTTGTCGGCAACGTTTCGAAACGTTGTGATAGTTCACATAGCGAACATAAAACATTATTTTCATAAACACTATACTGTATTACTAAATAATACGATACCTATTAGATTTCGTTACGTTGTTAATTTGTTGATATAAAATCAGTTATGGCTTATACCCATATAGATGTTAATTATAAGTGTTAACCTCACTAAAAGTAATACACGAAATCAATTGGTACTTTCACGTTACTACAAATATTAAAAATACATTATTGTACGATGAGTGTACATGACTTTTTTTTTATATCTACGTAGTAGTTTCTCTACAGTAAATGTGTTAAGTACAATAATTCAATTAATACAAATTTTTTAATTATTTTTATAATTTGTGTTACATAATATCGGCAAATGAATACATATTTCCCAATGCTGAATAGGTAAGTACACGAGTATTTGATACTAAAACGCTCGTGTAATTTAATTTATATTTTATACATAAATGCAATTTCTATAAATTAACATTTTGTTCTTACGTTGAGCGTCGAACGCAATATTTTTCAACGTTCGTAAAATCATAAACATATTTCCTATTCAAAAAACGTAATTTATTCAAGAAATTTGTACTTTGATTGCACCATGTACATATTATTTCAATTGGTAAATATATATTATTATTGCAGTTGGCTATTTAATATATAAAAAATTTAAGTTTATCAACGCATATTAAATTACATTTTTTTTTTTTTTTACACAGATTTCTATAAACTCGATTAACGAAACATGAATTAGTAATGTTGAGTTGAAGATAAATATTTTTTCTCGTAACTTTTGTAAAATTATTTATTTCCTAATTTAGTTGAGAATTCACTAATTGAATGGAATTTCAAATCCTTTGACTCTGCGAAAAATTGGAAACGCCGCCTTCATCGGAAAACGAAAAATAATTTACACATATCTTCCACACCCACAAACAAAACACGGGCTCTAAAAATAGGATGTATTTGATTAACCTAAAATGTATTCATCAACGTCGCAGATAGTTCGTTAATTACTAGCGGTGCCTAATTATTCCAATAAATTACACCTACCTAAAATGATTTACATGATTAAACAATGCGCCTATTCCCATTACAATATTACATAAAACACATGTCGTTCGTGCACAGCAATATTTAAGGACACGTTTTTAGTAAATTGACATTAATTATATTAAAATAATTACGCGGCTTAATTGCTACATTAGGAACATGTAATGTTTAATTAGAATTATGACCAACTCTTGCAAAATATATACATTGATTATACTGTTCTACAGCTCTACACATTAATTTTTCAACACTTCCAACATACCTAATACATGAAAAAATATAATACATTTGTAAAGACTGAAATAGATTTCTTTTTTTCTTTCTTAATTATGATTAAAAAATATTACGTAGGTAGGTGGTATGGGTTGTGCTTACCTACTTCTTTAACCTTCACGAAACCGGTCAACTAGTAATGGTATTTCTAAACAGGAAAAACAATTTGTGTCTGCATACGTACACAAAAGATACGGTTACACGTAGGTTTATAACGTTTTCAACTGGTATTGCGACGATCATTTACCGAAACAACAGCTCTACAGTTTAGAATTTTCGACGATTTATGGACCCGCGAGTCCATTACGTAAACGCCGTGAGATATCATTGTGTTGTACATTGTGTTGACGACGGAATGACATTATTTGTGCACAGTTACAGTGGCAGTGCATACCTATAGGCTGTATTGCATGCGCGCGCAATAGAAACTTCAATAATATTTGTGACATTCCTATAGATTTAATGTTTATTTCCGTTGTATAATATTATAATGCGTACTGTGTCACGTTTTCTACGGTGAAAATCGTAAAAGTTAAAACCCTAAAGTGTTAAATATGTTATATATATATATATATATATATATATATATATATATATATATATATATATATATATATATATATATTGTACTTATATTATTATTATGTTATGTTATATTGTAGTTGCTGTGTACGCAGTGCGACGTCCGGTAAAAAGCAATATAGGCCAAACGACAGTTTTACTATTTTTCAGATGTACACCACGGGACAACAAGACGGTAAAATCAATTGATTTCACACAGTCACGAACGCAGAGGAAAGGGATTAGTGGTTCAAACCCTCCTTCGAAATATCAAAAAAAAAAAATGCATTGTGGTATTACCCAGGTGGTCTTTTATCTCCGATCACGCCTTCTAGTATTTCACTATGTAGCTCTTTCGGATATCTTAGAACATGACTCACCATTTTCCATGTTTTCTTTATAATCATCTAACCCTAAGTTTTTTTCCTTGTTTTTTCGGAACATGAACGACACAAAAGAAAACCGTGTTCGCCAAGCGACAAGCACAAGGCGCTTGGTCCCTGCTTTTAACGCTAATCACATTTTGTAACGACGATAATATACAATAGGTACATTAAATTTTATTAAATTTTGATGCGATGGTAATAGACGCATACAGTTATTATTTTAATTTTATCACGATATTACATTTTTCTTTGCAACAATAACGTTTCATGAATAGTTTATAATACTATGTGACCAATACACTAAAAAATAATAGAAATATTTTAAAATATTCTTAAGAAAACGTATAGGTTGGTCATAATGTTAAACTATTCATAACATTTAATCGACCACCCAATGTTATTATTGCTGAGAATAATATAGTTGTTCGATAAAAGTGAAATCATATGGTAATTATGTGTAACGATTATTGTCATATCAAATGTATTCAAATGTAAATATCTCATTACTAAATACTATACTTCAACTGGCTGTTCCGTAATCTATACTATTTCGCTTAACCCCAAAGTATCGTTTAGCTCATTTTCCCTTAGATACAAATATACAGTTGTATATACGTGCATAATTTCGAGCGTACATAGCCCCTCACTATTTCTTTCTTTCTGTGTCTGCACGATTATATATATTATAGGGAGATAGTTACAAAACAAAAATTTATAAAAATGAATATAATAAATCTATAGACGTACAACAATAATATGTGGTTAGTGTTTTAGTACTTTAATCAACACTTTGCGGTGTTGTTGTATATTGTTTGAACAGTTTATTTATCAACGTCGTACTCATAAGTTTTTTACGGCAAATTTCTACAGCCATAGTAGTAGTGAATAATATACTTGGAAATAATTCTTCTCCGTCAGTTCGGAAATGTGTTTGTTGTGTTTAAAATCTAATAGTAAGTGCTCAAAATTAGCAGATTACTATTGTAATTTAAATAGTTCATAATCATAAATGCCGAAACTATAAATTGATACAAAAATCAATTGGTATTGTAAAAGGAAATAAATATTACAGACACTATACTACGCATAAATAGCTGTACTATTATATTATAATATTTTGGTATATGTTTAATTAAAATCGAAATTGATCGTATGGAACACAAAAGTTACATAGGTCCTTCCTTATAACCACTTTTCTGACGGTTGTAGTCCGTTCATCAAAAACAAAGAAAATCCTAGAACAAACTCAGAAGGAACATGATAAATATGTTTCTGATGTTACCGATGATTCGAAAATCTCCTTGGACATAAATAATAAATAATTATCAAGAACGAGATTAATACCTATGTTTCTAATCGAATTATTAAAATAAGACAACTGATACGAGTTTCAATCAGAGCGCCACTACACTGATCAGCTATTTTGCATCGAAGCTATGTAAAGTACATTTTAAGAAAATAATATATTGTTTGGAGAAATTTTTAATTTCATCCAAATCATGGATTTACCTGAACTAAAATTAGTAGGTACATTAGAACGTCATCAAGATCTGTAATATATAGATGTATGTTAGAAGATGAAACCTATGTGTTAAACGTTATAAAATAACAACACAAGTACCAGCGATTATCACTGGTAATTATAATGACGTGGCTGTTATAATGCATAGATACTTCAATAGTGTTACAAAATTATCTAAGTATTACAAACGCAGAATCAAAGCAAGTATATTTCAAGAACATTTTTCGGTTTAGCAAAGAACTCAGAACTGAAAAGGTTCGAAAAAAAAAACAAAAAGAAATATAAGTTCACACATGCCGGGCATGATTTGAAGGGTGGTGACTTATAGAGACTAAATCCTTCCAAAAATGTATGTTATTCGTAGCGTAGCTCGTAAATGTAGGGTCTCGGTAAGTATGGTAATTCGGACCAAAATTGTTAAAATTATTAATTCCAAATGCTGCCTTATAATCGTTATTACAATACTAAAATACATATATTTCGTTTAGTTTTGTATGTTGTAAAAATGTTTTTAATTTCTATATACAACTATGGTTTTTTAAATATTTTTCATTCGAACATTTTTACTTCGGATCGTGGGTAATGCCCCGTAATGCAACCCTATAGTTACTACGTCACTATATATTAAGTATAACATTTTCCATCAATAATCCAAAGCCTAAAATTATGTGTGATTCATAAATGTGTACACTACGGAATTCGAAAGTGTATACCGAGTACATTTTTCTATGTATGAAAACATTATTGAAAAATGCAACATGAAAGTCGCAAAGCATTTCACTGGTTAGAATACTAATTTTACATTTTTCATGAATAGATTATGTAGATAAACGAAATTTTTTATGAATTAAAATAAAGATACATTTCAAGTGCATTGTTTATAGAAATCAGAAAAACGATCATTTACATACGATACAAATACCGTAAAATTGGTTTATATTGAATAAAGGAATAACTACAGGCCTATTAACGTTTTATCCCTATTGTAATTAAACGAAAATTGAATATGTTAGACCGTGATATTACCTTAAACATGCGGTAAACGCGCGGTTATTGTTTTTGATCGAAATGTTTAATATTTTCTAAACATATTTCCATTGCCTGAATACAGTTTAATAATATTCGAAGGGTTACCATATTATGATATCTGTGTATAACATTGGTTTCCAATCTGAGGTACGTGAATAAAATTAGGTAATGGCGGAAAAAGTCGAATTTGTTTGATTTAAAACGATTCGTTTCGGAAATACATAATATATGTCATTAAAAATGAATCATAAGCTTACAATCAATAACCATCAACTTAAAGAATGGAGTGTATAGAATGCAGATTATAGAATACTATATATAATAATAAATATAGTAATAAACTGATCGCAGATCCAGATTTAAGATTTAAACCTAGGATAGGTCAGTTGGTGTAAAAAACTATAGAATTCGAAATAAAATCAAGGATCTCACTACATTTTTAAATTACAGGGGTAGCCAAAATTAATAGGTTCACGAGCCACACGAATAAATATAATTCCAAGAGCCAAGTACAAGATAAATACAGAACATTTTTAATAATTTGATAACATTTTATAAATTTAAGCCCATAAAATTAAAATCCAAAATAATAATAATATGATAAGTAAATTTTAATTCTATAAATAAAACGCGAACCGCATCTAACAATGACAAGAACCACATGTGGCTCGCGAGCCGCAAATTGGCCATCCCTGTTATATTACAATTCTTTTTTTTTTAATTTTAATAATAGAAAAACAAATAAAATCCTTTTTCCTGTGTCCTATTACAAAACATAAAAATACATATGTTGTTACATTATATTATATTGTTGTTGTGTTTTTATTTAAGCATCTTTAAAGTAATTTTGTGAAAAAAAGGTTGAAAGTTATGACGAGGGGTTACAAAATATTAAGCTTCGGAAGAAAAAAAAGGTTGAAAACCACTGGTGTATAAAACGTTCGGGAATGCGAGGGTCTGTTATAGATTTAAATATTCACATCCCATCCATGTAAAAAATTGAAACGGCACCTATGAGTATCACACACACACGCACACACACACACACACACATGCGCACAGTTGTAATTCGGACGGAAACGAAAAACAAAACGACCTCGGGGGGTACGCGGCGGGCCCCTCCCCGAGGGGAAAAAAAACAAAAAAAAACCACTAGCGATTCCGCCTCTATTCCAACCTGGGCGATGTAACGTAAAACACGCAATAGCATAATAGAACATGCGATACCGCGATGGTAATTCCGCATTTGTTTCACGTATGCAACCAAACAATTTATGGTCGGTCGGGAAATACGTACGCGAACGGGACGGGCCAAAGCGTTTCTGAGATCGCGTTTGACGACGACAACGGTTTCGTACGTCTGCACGGACCCATAAATTACGGCGTATTACTGTTGTTGCGATGTCCGGTGAAAAAAATGAACGTATCGTGTTTTTTTTTTTTTCTCCATTTTTTTTTCATTTTTATTTATTTCATTTTTCCCGAAACGGTATTGTCTAACGCGGAATTGTTGTAGTACGACGACGATGATATCATTTATGGACGACGCGAACCGATTGTTCGCTATCTATTCGCTCGTGCTTACAACGCGCGCGCGCCCGTGGACACAATGAACGTTGTGCACGAGCAATGATTGAAACTTTACGTACGCGTTACGCTTCTTATTCGTATGACATATACATTTTAATTTCCCCCCCCCCTCCCCCCAGTTACACGTAGTTTGTCCGTAAAACGAAAATTTATATGCATAAAGAAAAAATGAAAGAAACGAAACACGTTTGATGTGAATACGAAATCGGTGGACATGATTCATTCAGCGGGTATCCCGCGGAAACAATAGGTAGATGTCATGTAGAACGAAATCAACAGCTGTCGCTGTCGAATCGCAAACAAATCACGAATCGTTCAATATCGCATCAACCTTTGGTACTGCGGTCAAGTGCAATATTTTAAAATCGAGTTCTAAGAAAAAACCTATTTTGGAAATCGCAGGGATTAGTTCCGCGATGGAGTATAACTTTTAAAACACATGTACCGCATATCCCTTCTCTCTACCCTTAGCGTACTGATTAAAAACAAAGTCAAGAAGTCGGAGCCTCGAAGGGTATTCGGTAACACTCCGTAGAAAACATTCAATAATTTCTTCAGAAAAGTGCTACACATCCAATCAAAATAGTCGTAGAAATAAGATACGTAACGGGAAAACGTTAATAATTTTATTTTTATTATTCTAATATTCTTAATTAATTCCTGATATTACCGAGAAACATGAATCGGATTAAATGCGGATTTTTTTTTTTTTTTTTTGGGGGGGGGGGAAATATTTACTCTAAAAATGTAGACAGCAGAATCCGTATGGAACACAAAACATTTCCAATTGCCGTTGGCATGACGTCATTGGGTAAACGGAAAGAATTTTATCGCGAATACTAAACTATTTAATATATTCGGATTTATTTATACCATTCATTAATATTTATAATTATATCCGCCGAGTAATATTTTTACATTGAAATAAATAATTTTTACTTTATCGAGTAGTATGTAAGGTTATTAATTTATCATACTTATGAACACTTGGTTTTATCATAATTGTATACTGCCAGAACCGTGTTTTTTAATAATATTAAAAAATACAAACTGTAATCCATTATTACATACACATAATAAGCACAGCATAAATACTAGTACGTACATTTTTTTTTTTTCAAAACCTAATGCTATAATCTCAAAAACATGTCACAACAATGAGTTTTAAATTTATTTGATCCACCAACCAATGCATGTAATTCATATTATTACAGAACGAATATATTACATCGTAAACAACCTTGAATTAGTAACCATGATGAACGTTCAGTATTATTATTATGAATATACATTATGAATTCGATTTTAAGTTCATATTTAACATACATACCGAATTCAGCATTCATACGGGTGAGACATGTACCTACATCTTGGTACTCTGCATACAACCTGAAATAATTTTAACAATATTTAATGAGTTCATTAAATTAAACATCCAATTGCGATCATTTGCATGATTATATGCAATGGTTTTAACAAACAAAACAGTTTTCAGCGAACTCCCAAACGTTTTGACGAATAGCACGAAGTAATGATAAACATATTATTAGAAAATATAATAAATATAATTTTTTCAACAACAAAGCGAGTTTTTTTAAAAAAAAAAAACTTAAATTTAATTTAGTGTACGCTTCAAACCAGAACTTTGAAACCGCTACCGGAAAAATGGGTTACCGGGTCCGGAGAACTCGGAAAATTTTTCGGAACCAGTTGTCGGTCTTTGTAGTTTTTAGAAATAGTGGTAATTGATTCCTGGTTACCAAAATAACTATAACAAATAGGATTACCGGTTATCTGTTTGGAAGCGGTTTTAAATCATCAAACTTAACGGTAACCACTTTTAAACAGGGTTTTCGTTTTTTTTTTTTTCAACAGTCGATTTTCCTTTATTAAACTTAAATCTGAAGTACTTTTAACAAACCATTTATGCATTTTGTTGCAGGGGCGTATTTTAGGAGGGGCAAAGGAACGATCGCCCTCCCCCTGAATCCGTATTTAAAGAATTGATTATATGTGAGATACACATTTCAAATTTTTTTAATGTGGATAATTTTATACCGAAATCAAATTACGCGTGGCTGTGAATACTGAATTGGGCTTTTCTTGGGTCTCCATACTTAGTGAAAAATCAAATAAAACACAAGCATAACTTTCAAAACACAGACAGATATTAAAAAATAACTATACAGAAGCTGATTCTAAGTGAATCCGGCATTATAATAAAAAAAAAAAAAACACAAATATTAAGGATTCACCTGATTTAAATATTATAAAAAATTTTGAACCTGAATTAAAGAAAAAATTTGAGTCTCCTAGAAATAAGTCTAAATACGCCCTTATGTTGTTGTAATGTGACTGTAGGTAAGAAGAGGCATAAAACAAAAGAAAATACTACATAACTACATAAGTAGTATACTTATATCTTTTTTTCTTTAAGATATATAAAACACTTAAAAATATAAAATAAATGATAATAGTTTGATAAACATGAAAAAGATTTAAATACAAAACATTCTATCCTAATCAAAGTTCACACTTTATACTTGAAAAACTTAAAATAATTAACAAAAAAATTAATCTGTGTATACCATAGTGTATCACTGTATAATGTATACTTATGCAAATATTAAATATCAAACTTAAAAAAACATATTAAATTTCTGTGCCCATCTTATTTGCTCTTATAATCATATTATTGTTTTAATTTTGGTATATTTAATATCCTATATCTGGTAGTATGTATATCGTACATGAGTTATAAATGTATAATATTACATATCATATATGTCAGCTATTAGAACAATCTGTATACTGAGAATCTACCCGCATTTTTTTGTGCGCTGATAATATTAAGGGTTCGAACATGGATTGTTATTTATGTTTTGGTGTTTTTACATTTATATATTTACTTAATGATTCTAAAATAATTTAATAAACTATTTTGGAATTATTTTCGCCAATTCAGAATATAATTAAGAAAAAAAATTTTAACGTTAATTGGTTACCGTTATAGATTTCCATCTTTACCAAATTACACGATTACCGGTTTTTGATAAACTACTTCTCTGTATTGAAACACGAGAACCGGGAAGCGGATACCAGTCCCAAAAGTAATCGTAGTAACTGGTTACCGGTTTCAAATCCTGAAAGAAAAAGATAGATAAATAGGTGCATTACATTTGACTGGCTTGCTTTTACCGACATTTCATACGGAGCTTGCGAGTATTGTATCGACGTCGGTGTATCTGCGTGAAACACAGGGTTCTCTTTTCCCAAATTTCTTACTTTCCCCGTGATGTGCAAGTATTGAGCCAGTAGTTGGATGCCAATAAAATGTATTCATAGCTCTCCAGCATTAGTGCAGTACTGGGTAACGTTAAAGACAGTACTGCACCTGTATGGATTAGCTTGCAGTTGGATAGCCAATGCATGTGCAGTATTGCGCCCATCGCGAGGACCTGCATAAGAAAACTTTTTCGATTGGGTAGCATAAAAGAAGACAAATCCTTGTTCAATCATGCCGGGTAACCTGTACTTATACATGAAATGCAAATACCATTCGGTTACGTAAGGGAGTGTGTAGGGGTGCAATACCCCCGCCAACTACGAACGACCTGTTGTATAGTTAGCAAAGCAGTATTAGTGTTATAGGAATCTGTTTTAGAAAGTAGTCGGCAAATTTGTAACCGTACTTAATCAATAAAAACTGCAAGCGTCGGTCCTGCCCGTGTGTAGGATGCAATACCTGACGGTTCCGTGATGGACGGGAGTGCAGTGCATCCTGGTACCAGGACGTACAAGTCGCAGCGATTTGGGTTTTGGACGAAACACCGTTTCAATCCAATCTGGATTTCGAGGATACACTATGCCATCCTTCTATTAGCGCGTGGCGCTCCTCGAAAGCCGGGGGGCGGACGAGCGGTGGACTCGAGCCAAGTTGCTTTTAACTTATCGATTTTGTCTTCTCTTAACTTAAGTTAATTATTTTCATTAACTTGTCCACCTTTGTAAATAGGTACAAATCTGACCGCGTTGAATTAATGTGAATTTTAATCGGAACATAGAATACAATTCGTTTTATCGTTAGCCGAAACACCTAAAAGTTTTTGAGCATTTCATTCGGACGACTTTAATGTTAAAACCACCTCAAGCAATAGTTACAAGTGTTAGTGAAACGAAATATTTGACAATTGTGCGATGTTTACCCCACAGAAAAATACTTTGGTGTTCACGATTTTTATAAGATTAATATGACGGTACTTTGTTTCTGCGAATTCATTGAATGCCAAGCAAAGTATATAATCAAGATGATATATTTCAATGAAAAATTAATTAATCTAATGGTTTAACTGTTGATTATAATGGACTACCGATTGCATGTTATTTACAATTGTTTTAAAATGTTTTAAGAAGTGGGACCCAGATAAAAGTACCTATTTGATTATTGTGAATGGTATTATACTACAACAGTGAGTTTTACAAAAATATTTTAAAAATCTGAAAAACAGGTACCTATATACATTTTGTAATAAAAACAATATTCTAACTAAAATAATTTATCAAAGATAAATAACAAGTATATTTCGTGAATTTGAATCAATAAAGATTATTAAAGTTATGTTGAATTAAAATATTCAACATAACTTTAATACCTATGGCGAAACTGCAACCGAAGGTTTAGGAGAATATAGTTTTATTTATTCATGCAAAAAATACGTGAGAATAGTACATGCATAAACACAGCAAGCTCAATTGTTAAAAAATATAAGTTTTTTGTTTATTTTTAGTCATCTTTTTCAATATTTTAAAAATAATTTAATAAATAAAACTATTTCATATTTTTTAGTTTACAATACTTACAATAATATAAATAATAAATATTACATACTGTGGATAGAGTTAAATAATGCTGTACACAATTTATATTAATGGTATTCATATATAAATTATATACAACTCTTTAACTATTGTTATTTATTATTACAGCCACATATATATTGAAAAATGAAAATGATAATATTCCAAGACTTACTGGTTCTCAAAAATCAGCCTCCCTAACCATTTTCACTAGCCTCAATAACGCATTGCAATCGCTCATCATATTTTATATTAAAATATGTCACATTCAAGCCACTAAAATAAAATAGTGAATATACAAAAAAACTTAACTGTCCACAGTGTTGACATTTTAATATCTAAGTAAAGCAAATTTAAGACTGGAAACGTATTTTAATTGAAAATAACATGTATACATTCTAACCAAAATTAAAAAATTTACACAAATTAGTTAGTATTTTCATGACAATCAAATAAAAATGTAAATTATGCAATTTATCATGAATGATTATAGTAAAATATCAAATATAAATATTTTGTGCTTGTAAAAATTATCAATAACAAATATAATTCTTTATTACAAATAAAATGACTGAAATAATTTCTAGGAATAGTGAATAAGATTAAAAGTGTAATCTTTGCAAACCTTTTTTCTTCCTTTTATAAACAGGATATTGAGTAAATTTTCTTTTTATATAAAAATTTAAAGAACAAAATTATATAAATACAAACATTAGACACTTTAAATCATTGATATGAACCTAAAGCTTCTTTTACTTTATTATAAATATTATATGTACACAATTGTTCATTAAATAAAATAAATTAAATGAATAATAAATATAAAAAAATAATAATAACAGGTATTAAAATTTATAATTTATATATGGTAATATAGTAAACCATTACTATAAGTTAAATTCTGGTTATGCTCATTTAGTAAGACAATGTTCATCCTGATTGACAGGAAGAAAAATTATCTTTGGTGGCTCCTTAGTTTTTCTTGAACTTTGAGCTTATTACTTCTTACATACAAAAAAAAAATAAATAAATAAATAATACATGACAATTTTAAAAATAAACTAATAATAACTATTATTAGAAAATAAAAAACAATAAGACATACATAAACAAAATTACATTTTCACTTAAATTTTTTTTTTTTTTTAAATTGTTATGTAAAAATACTTACTTCACATATATTTAATCCTTTAAAGGATTAATGGATATAAAATTAATGTACTGAACATGAATACTGTTCTAAAAATTGAATGACAAATAAAAAAAAATACATAAATTAATTCAAACAATTAATGACCTATAAATTGAGAAGATGACATGAAAGTATAAAAGGACGTTATTTAAGATATTCACATTTACGTTATTTACACAATACAAAACATTGGTGTATATAATTACAAATTTCACTAACATACCTTTATAACGACAGTTTTTATGACATGCCGATGGCACAATGTATGTGCTTTGATCGCATTTGTGAATGGCAAGCGCTAAGAAGGAAGTCCAAGGGCAGCAGGATTTTGTTGATTGGGTTGCAATTGCATATGTTGTTGTTGCATATGCAAACTTTGTTGTTGAAGGTGCATTTGTTGCTGCATGTGCAGTTGTTGTTGCTGATGTTGTTGCTGCTGAAGTTGTTGTTGTTGAAGTTGTTGTTGCTGATGTTGTTGCTGATGTTGCTGCTGATGTTGTTGCTGATGTTGTTGCTGATGTTGTTGCTGAAGTTGTTGATGTTGTTGCTGATGTTGTTGCTGTTGATGGTGCTGTTGATGTTGTAAATGGAGATGATGCTGTTGAAGAGGGGATACAAATGGTTTTAATTGAATAGGGAATTGTCCATCTGTCCACGAAATAAGGGCATGTTCAGGCATTTCAGATGATTGAAAATGATCTTTAAGTAATGTTTGTGAAAAGTTTGAGTGCATTTGTAATGCCTCATTTTCTCTTACAGGATCATTACACATTCTATATAAATCTAATACAATCAGAAACAAAAATAAAATACTTATTACCTATAATAATAATATTATTTAAATATATACATCAACTAATAAAATACCTTTAAGTATAGCTGAAGCCCATAACTGTACATGTACATCGGGAATTTTACTAGCCAATTGCATAGCTGGAGTAACCATGTTCATACTTTCTCTACTGTTGCCCAATGATAAAAATATGTGACCAAGCAATACTAAGGAACAACTTGTCAAACGGTTTAAATCTTCTGCATTGGCCATTTTTAATGTTTCTCTTAAATATCTCCTAAAAAATCAAATAGTTGAAAAATTTAAATATTTTCAATTTATCACTTATATAAGTATTAATAATTTAGCTACTAATATAATATGATTAGTAATATGTTTATATATTAATGGTAAAAATTAACAAAACTATAGATTACTAATTTACGAACAGTATAATAACAATTGTTATTTCACTATTATTTTCAACATATATTTATTTTCCTTACATTAAATAAGTTACTTACTTCGCTTCATTGTAACGAGCTTGGAAAAATGATTGCAAACCTTGAACATAGTATGCAGCAGCTCTAAGGCTATGTGAATGCGATGTAAGAGTTTCTGGATTTATACGGTCTAAAAGAGCATTTAATTCTATATCTCTTTTACCTCTTAAGTAGACAATTGCTAAATTGAGGTTCGCAAACGTCCATAATTCACGTTCTTGTGACAACTGGAAATATAAATTATAATTTAATTAATTGTATTAAAGATAAATTAAATTATATTAAAATTAAAACATATTTTCTATAAAATCCAATAAAAAAAAAGGTTCTTATACATTTATTAATATCCAAATTATATAAAAAATAGAAAATGTATAATGTAAAAGTATATACAGTTAGCATTAAAATAGTACATACAATAAAATGTTTTCAGTTATTCTAACTGTGAAATTTTTATTACACAATAGTAATAAATTTTTTTTTATTTAATTAATAACAAATGTGAAAACCCAGAATAAATGGTTGTATTGGATTATTATTGTTTTTGGCTTAATTGTTAAATTTATTAACATTATTAAAATTAATATTTTATAGATTATTAATCTGCAAGTAGTTAGATTGCTGACAAAATGAATAAATATTGTTTTAGATACAAAAAAGAAGTAAAATGAAACTAATGGAGTTATTGCAACAGCAATTTCGGGTAAACTAAATTACTTTCTTTTGAAAAACAAAGACTGGAAACAATTACTAGACATTAATAGTATAATGGTGGAGTTAAATCAAACAAAATTAACTATCATAGGTTAGATTTAAATGAAATCTCTTGCATGAAGTGTGTACCGATGATTTCAGTGGATGTAAAGCATTTGTTTTCTATGTCTAAAAACATTCTACCAAATAATAGAGACTGTTTCACAACTGCAAATCTTACAAAATATATGGTAGTTAATTATTTTTTTAATTCAATTAATTTTTTTATTCAGTTTTATAACTAATTCATGTTAATTTTTGGTCATGCTTTGTTTTTAAAATAAATATGCTTCATTTTTGCTTTTTTTAAGACAATTTTGTACTTTTTTTGCTATTTATTATGCTTTAAAATCTAAGCCCTAGTTATTCATTTTGATTAATTATAACTTTCAATCGGGTATCCTGAAATTTGTTTAAACCTTTTTTTATTTATATTACTTAGCCCAAACTAAATCATAGGTAATGAAATATAGTGAGTTATATAGTATTATAGTTTATTTTAAATCGTCTTAAAATTTATTGGTTGAAAATTTATTATTTTTATAATAATAAGCAACATTTATACACATGTAATTTAATATATAAAGTGTAAAATAAAATTAATTATAAAACAAAGTCAAACCGCTTTTAAACGAAACATTTTACATTATTTTTTTTTCTATGTAACCATGAAATTTTCATCAAAAAGTGTTTCTATTTAATGAAAATAATTTCTAACAAAAAAATTTAATTTAAAGTTATATAATAATATTGGTACTCTAGAGCTTTCAAAAGTATAACAAAACTGTTTCAGAAAAATCAAGGTGGTTTTAACACTATTCATCATGAAATTTAGCATACTAAAAATATATCAATTTATAGTTTTAATTCCTTAAGTTATACATTAATATAAACCGTTGACAAAAAAAAAAAAATAAAAAAAATAAGTGTTTTTATGTATGCATACATTTTACAAAATACATACTAACGTACTATTATTTATTATTTATTATTGTAAAATATTATTATTATAAATTTATATGAGATATACAACATAATATTAATCAGATGTATTTAATTTAGTAAAAACGAGTTTTTAAGTGAATTAATGTTAATTTCTTAAAACATTTTTTATTTTCATTTCATTCAAATTCATTTAAATTCATATTTACATTTAAATAAAATAGCCATTAAAAATTTACTAAGTAATGAAAAGAATAAATACCCTTAATGAAGTAGTAAATTGCATTTCAGCAGCGTCCATACAATTCATACTCATTGCATATAAACCTATAAGCATATGGAGTTGAGGACGATGAGAATTTAAAAGTCTTGGATGCCTTTGACAAATACTGCATACTTGAGACATCTCACGTAATGCTTGTGATTTGTTCCCTGTTACTAAGCGACACATTACCATATTTTCAAGCAACATTAGCTGAAAGACTGATAATATTGGTGTTTTGTTGTCTCCAGCTATATACAAGATTAAAATTTGAAAATATAAATAATCATCAGTATTATTATTATACCCATCAGTTACCTTTCAATTTCTCAATTTGTGCCAAAGCTTTATCTGTATATTTTTGTGCTTTGTCCATGTACCCTGCTTGCATACTATGCATTACAGTCACTAGATATACTACAACATATAATTGTTCTTTTGGCATCCAAATGAACATATCACCCATGTTGGATCCACAAACAACTGCAACAATATTAATTGTATATTAATACTGTTATATATTTAACATAAAGTTAAAATTAACTATTCAGATATTGCAATATCCTAATTCAAATTTTCAAAATCTTTTTTTATATTAAAGTTTATAAATATAAAACAACATCTTATACTAAATCTCAATAAAAAAAATAATTTCAATATTTTTTATGCAATGAATAAATGATTGCATATTATAGAATACTTGTCAACTTAATTTTTCTGTCCCATACTGTACCTTTGTCATAAATATATGAAAACAAATTTTTATCTATTATGCTCATAATAAATTTAAATAAATATTTAATTATCTTTTTATTTTTTATAAAAATATTACTCTAATAAAATGAAACCCACTTAAAAATTCCAAATTTCTGTTACATAAATCTAATTTTAAGTCATGGTAGTACATTTTTTTTTTAATAAAAGAATTTTAAATCCGTAATGGCTAATTGGTAACTAAGTATATTTTATTAACTTTATTTATCTTTATTAATAATAAAATTCTAAATTATCATTATAAAACCTATATATATGTATATAATCCTATAAAAGCTTTTGCTTGTAGGATGAACTTACAACTTTTATGTTTATTATTGTCACATCTTAAAATTTTGTTATTATTACAATAAACCTGTTATTATTTTATATACAGATATATGAATAAATTAGTTTTGTAATTTTTTTTATAGAATTTATAACTATGTTAATAAATTTAGTTTTAAATAGTAAATGAAACACATTTATATTTTTCCATATATGACTTTATATGACTTAAAAGTTACAAAAGGTGACATTTTCATTGTTTTAGCTGTTTATTTTTACTTAAAATAATTTATTAAATACCTTACAATTTTGTTACAACATATTTAATTTATTTTTAAAACTTAAATTATGGTTTTATATCAAATAAATTAGTTTCATGATAAATTTAAATAAATTTAGAAAGTAACAGTGTAAAATTAATTAAGCTTTTAATTAATAAAAGATTATGCAAACTTTTAATAGGAACTCTTAGATATAGTGAATCTTTCTTAATGATAATATTCTAAGCAAACTAAAAGGGTTGATTTTGAACTTAAATGACTCTAAAATTAATTAAATAAGAATCTATTAAATTGTCAATAATTACTTTCATCAGAAGGCCATGTAGGCTGCATGATTGTCAAAATACTTTGCTGTAATTGCTTTAAATATGACTTGACACTTTTTACTTGTCCAGCCATTAAATAATGACATACCTTTAAAATAATATTTGCATTGTTAATAACACAGTTAGCTAGAAAAAGCAGATGAAATTACTTGTAAAACTAAAAAGAAAACTTTCAGATATTCTTTTTGATATTGGCTAGCTTGCCAATTTTCAACTAAATATCCAGCTTGGGTTAATAATGGAGAAACTTCTGTAATTTTCTTATCAATAAGCAGTAACTAATTGAAAAAATAACACTTATATAATTAAAACTTATATTTGATAAAATATTTTATTTTTAATATACATACCATACATCTACTAAGTAGAAAAAGTACTCTAGTATAGGCTGCAGACGATATGTGAGCATAATCAACACCGACTCCAAGTAAGCTGCTAGCTAATTCATAGTCCTTTTCCACAGCGTGTATTTGCTGAAAAAATAACAATGATATTCATAAATGTATAGAAAAAAAGTAAATAGAATGTATTATCAAAGAGATAATGCTTACGGCTAATTGAAATATTAATCTACAGTGCCAATATATATTATGCTGTGATAGTTCAACAGCTTTTCTTAAAATAGGTTTGGCCAAATTTGACTGGTTTTGCTGTTGATACAACTCAGCCACAACGCTGGCCGCTTCGAACTTGACATCATCAAACGTGTTGATGGATTGCGACAGCAACCACTGTAAAGAAACGAAAGTGTGTCAGTGCTATCGGGATGGAAAAGTCAGTGTCTTGCATACCGCTTGTTCGAGATGTGTTCGCGCCAGGTCCGTGTTCTTCGTGTACTGCAGAAGTATGTTACCCAATTGCAAATGAGTTCGGGCTTCGACCCTAGGTGGTGGTTTGAAACTGAACACGGCCTGCAAGCACTGGATGCACATCTTGATCTGGTTCGATGTCCGAAAGTTTTCCGCCAGTCCCAGCAGCGACAGGTACCAAGCGTCCTGTGATGACGCCATTGGACGCGGAAATATCCGGGTAATTGGGAAATATTAAACAAAATTTCTTTTTAACAGTTACATTACATTTATCAACGATTGTTATAATCACGACAAATTGTCAACAAAACACACTAAAAGACCAAGGACTGTCTTAATGCCAGAAACCACTGTTACCACAAGCATTATTCAACCGTATCAGTGGTATCGATGTTGATAACGGCCGTTATCAAACGGTTGGGTGGCCATATTTATTATATATTCATGAATTTATTATATTCCGTGAACTGGGCTTAGCAGTTCGACGTGAAGCTTTCAATCTGAAATAGAAAATAACAATATGCCTAGCACCGTTCGACTTCAATCATGTTGAACAATGACGAACGCTTTGCGGCACTCGGCCAAACGGCTTCCAAAAGCCTCTGTCGTGCTTACCAATTACTTGGAGCAGTCCAATGAACCGCCTTGGACGTCTTTTTTCGTTAAATATAGTTCCGTTGTTGACGATCAACGAGGCCGATCCCACTTCAATTGGAAGGCCGGTAGTACTAACTACCATGTCTTGCGTGCCGGTTGTTTTCCCTACATAAAATATCATTGCACCAAAAGACCTTATGAAAACTTGGAATCCGAAGATAAATTGTTCAAAATATTAAAACTTGTTAACCTAGGTAAGCACTAAGCGATTGTGTTAAAAATACCAAAATAGTCAGTATTAAAAGTTATTTTTTTTCCCTTCTTTTTTTCTCTTTTTCTATATTACTGATAAACATTTAATGTTGAATGAGGTGTTTTATTAAGTTTCTCTTCATCATTTTACAAAGTTATGAACATTATAAAATTTATAGATAATATGATTTATATGCATGTTTTCAACTATTAAATAAACTATAAAATTTCCTAAAAGTTTTGAAATCCTAAATTTATTGTAGGGCTTGCCTTAATAAAATCAATTAATAACATTTTGATACAGTATGTGATTCAATTTCAAATTTAGTAAGTATATTAAATCATTAAATAATAAAAAATAAAATAAAAATTTTTACGGAGGCCACATGGGGAAAGAATGCAATAACGATAAAATAGGTACTCGTAAATTAATATATAAATAAATAGTGTATATATATATTAATTAATTAATTAATTAATTAATGCTTAGCCTGGAATATTATTATATTTATTTTAGAATATATTTGGGCTGATCCTTCATAATATAATTACAATTACAGATTTATTATTACATAAATTATATAAAATAATTTCTTTTTCACTTACTCTCTACTATTTGGGGTCGGCCATCCTTGTCCTAAACCTCCATTTGTCTCGATTTTCTACATCCCCTACATATACACCAATAGCTCTCATATCATCCTCAATTGTATTGAACCATATTTTTTTTGATTTTCTTCTTCTTTTCCCTTCAACGTTCATTTTCATAATCACTTACCCTTCTTGTTTCCTTTCACCTCATCCCATGCTCAAACCATCTCAGTCTATTTTCTTTCATCTTGTCCACTATTGACGCTACACCTGTACTTCCTCTCACGTATTCATTTCTTATTCTATCTTCTTTTGTCACTTCACTCATCCATCAATAAGCATCTCATTATCAGCATCATAAACATTTTCATTTCTACAAAACTCTGTTCTATTTTCCTATCAACCACCCAACATTCTGAACCAAATAGCATACTTGGTCTCGCTACATTTCTGTAAAATTTACTTTTCAGCCTCATTGGAATTCTCTTATCACATAAAATACCCAACTCTTCACTTCATTTAATTTAGCTGCACTTAATCCTATGTCTTACATTCATGCCAAAGCCCTTATCCTTTTGTACAAATTATCTTAAATATTTAAAGTTCTGGACTTCACCTATGTATTATAAAAATATTTTTTAACCATTTTCCAACCATTTTAGAATTAAAAATTCATCATCAGATATATACAAAGTCAATAAAATTACTTTATATATACCTGACAATGAATTTTGAAACCAATTGTATATTACAAATATAATAATACCTCAGGTTAAATATTTATTTATTCATATTAAATTATTTTAATTATTTTATTAACCTGAATATAGTTTACTTTAAACAAAAGCCATTTTTTCAGGTATTCCATTGCTTTTGTATGGTTTATCTGCTGTTTTTATGATTTCATATAAAGAAATAGTGAAGACAAACGAAGGAGATGTATATATTTATTTCCTTTTAAAAGAAGATAAAGGATCAACTCATTAATTAGCCTTCAACGTATATAGATAATGTTCATTTTAGATAAAACTTGACTAATGTATGAATTAGTAATTTTATAGTGAAATATAAGATTTTCAAATCAATAATTTTAAATATTTATAGTGTACATTATTATACATCAAGAGAAGAGTAGCCAAGAGAAGAGAGTTTACAAAACGAGTTTCTGAGATGAGAAAGATGAACTGTTTTGGAATATAGTGCGTATAAAATAATATAAATATTCATATAATCATCGATTATATATTGTTAGAGATTTTAAAATACGGTATTTTATTTATTTTTTGTATAATGTGGTATTATATCGTATAGAACCTTGTAGTACCTTAAATTATAAGGCATTTAATAAAGGTTATCACTCCATTATTAATTATGAAATATAAATTATTTTAAAATGGGATAATTGAAAAAAATGGCTTAAAAGTTAGAAAAAAATTAAAAAGACACATAATACAAGAATTATTTACCAAATTCACCAAATTAATATTTAGTCATGCTATCGATTTGCAATTATGATATAGGTAACATACGTATGTATTTTATATGTTTTAAATATAAATAAAGATAAAACTATACTTAATACTTTTATAGTTCTATATTATCTCATTGTACCTATATATTTACAATATTTGAATATTATATTAGTACAATAAATTGATTTTAGTCATTTTTAACACCTAAATTCTAAATTAATACGATTACAATAATATTGTATATTTTTAATTTTTATAATAATACTGTACTTTATTAGAGATTCATTCTATAAGTACAACTAAAAAATGAATAGTGAGTTACTAAAAAAAAAACCCTTTTATTATATTTTTTTTATACTTTTTGTATAAAATAATTTTATACCATGTTTATAATACCTTGTATAATACAAACTTACATCACTATATATTGTTTATAATCAATAATGTAGTATACACAATATTATAGTAGGTATTACTCATATATCAAAAATGAAATTACTCGTTTATTTTTATTTTTGAAATTAATATTTTATTTATATACAGTTATTTTAATTGCCTTATTACTTACCTAACATTGGCTGAGATAAAAATTAATTTTTTACGAATTTCTCTTATATCGTATAATTTGTTAAAATGTATTCTATAATAACTAAAATAATTCGTTTTCAATTATCTTTATGAAATTAAACATGTAATATTTTAGATTTGTAGTGTATTGTTAGTAATTAAAGATGTAACTAACTCAGATTGTTTAATTACTCTTTATATTAATGATGTATGAGAAGTAATTAAAAACTTTATAAGTTTGCTGTAAAAATATACAATAGACATTCCTATGGCTGATACTGTTTTCGGTATCATTGAACATTATTAAATATTTTAATAAAATATTTTCAAAACCAATTTAAATGAAATAAACGGTTTTTAGGTACATAAATATAATTTAGTTCATATTATTTTTTATATTAAATTCACCAAATTAAAATACAGTAATATTTCAAAATATCAGATCCAAAATGCCCAAAAAATAAAACTCAATAATGTATATTCTTAATTTGTAACTAAAATACTTCTATGTTTACCCAAGCTTTTATAAAAATATTTAATAATAATGAAAATGCATTAATTAATAAATTAAATATACATTTTTTTATATATATAATAAAACCATCTGAACATTATTTTTTAGAAAAAAATATTTTATAAAAAAAAACAGCAAAATAACAAAACTAATCACAGTAAGAATTTATAACATTTTATGACATATTTTCTAATCATTTGTTGGAACCATATAGGCACGACCAGTTTCTTTAACAGTTGACTTAACAATATTTTTAGGACCCAATTCTTTGACTGTTCTAGTGAATCGTAACCCATGCCCAACAGTTTCAAAAGTGTCTTGAGTTACTTCACCAACATTGTTGCCAAATCTAAAAAATATTTTTGAATAAATTATAAATAATATTAGATTGTAAAGAAATTCTTTTTTTAAAACTACTGATTTGTATTTTGAAGAAAATACATTTCAATGATTTTAAAAAATGAATGAGTCAAGTATCAAAAATATTAAATCACCAGTCTTTTCAAATACATAATGTCTTCATAAACTTACTTGTGACGAACTATAAGAACAGTATTATTTGAAATACTGTTTCCAAGCATGATACCAGATTTCTCTAAGCCGTCATAAACAATTCCAAAACCTTCTATTGCTCCTGCTGCTATGTCAAGTACATTCGTCATTTGCTTAGAAGCTGTATCTTTGTCCATACTAGTAACACCTGATAAAATCTTTGTACCGCCTTTATGAACATGTGGAGCAAGGAATTTTCCAAGTGCACAAGATGCTGTACCTATTTTTCCAGCTAAATACAAAATAATAATAAATTTGTTAATTTACAATATAAATCAAATAACATACAAATTATCTTAATAAAATTTTAAGAACCATACCAACAAAACAAGTTACATCTGCTGCAGTACATGTCACATTTTTTGCAATTTTAACCCCTTTTTTTACTGGAGGACAAACATGTGTATCATTTTGAGATGGATTTATATAATTCATTAAACCTGGAGTAGAATTGTTCATAAAATTTGTTGTTTTTTCAGCTCCTTTTACTAATCCATTTGAAAGAAAAGTTGCTCCTTTAACAATGTGTCCTGAAATTTTACGACCTTTTTCTCTAGCAGGGTCGATTTTTTTTCTTAATGATTTTTGAAGTATATCTTCTAGAATAGACGTGAAAATTTCCAAATGTTCTGAAGGAATTAGAACACCAATAGATGCATGCCTATTTTCAATATCAGGGAATAAAAATGCTCCATAATCTGTGCGAAGACATGGTGATTCATTAGCAACTAGAGGATAGTAAATGTCTTCAATGCTAAGAAAGTACCTCGGAGGACTGTCAACATTTGTACCTAAAACAAATAAAATTCTCAAGTATTGTGGATTGGATAGAAGAGTTGTAATAATTTTTTTCAAACTTACCTTCAAGCATAAAAATTTTAACGTTTGATCTTTCCGATGGCGACGTAACTTGTCCATTAGCAGGAATGAAAAATACTTGTGAGTTATCGCAGCTAATCAGTACAGTAGCTGTAGAACTTTGTTCAATGTCTATACGTAAATCATTAAGCATTGCCGATAACTGGCCATAGGAAATTGGTTGTTCTAACGTAACAGAAACATTGGACTGTTCTTCGTCTGAACGTGTAGCTTCCTGATAGGACGGAGGACTTTGTAAAGGTCTATCGACGACCATATCTGAGCCACTAGTCCTTTGTAACTCAACGATACGATTTAAAATTTCTTTTCTAAAAAAAATCAATCAATTGTATTATTTCTGTGGGATAACACAAGCACAAGCACTGTAAACCGCAAAAATAGTGCACATTTACTTTTCAGTTTTTAAATATTGCAGAATGTTATCCACTTCCGTCCATTCTAAACTAAGATCAGCAGGTCTGGTCAGCGGAACAGAGAAGACGTCGTCGATAAGCGTTAAGCATTGTTCGTACTCCAATAACGCCTAAGATGGTGGAAATGAATAGATATTCACCGTTTCGTCGGTACGTTATTCGAGCAGCAAGTGCTGGTGGTTAAACTTACCGAATTCGTTTTTCCTTGGCTCTCGTAGTTCCTGGCCTCGCGCAAGCTCGTGAAAAACTTGT
The DNA here is from genome assembly GCF_003268045.1 of Sipha flava. Taxonomy (NCBI): domain Eukaryota; kingdom Metazoa; phylum Arthropoda; class Insecta; order Hemiptera; family Aphididae; genus Sipha; species Sipha flava. The sequence goes on from NW_020272828.1 coordinate 353,880, forward strand.
CAGTGGTAGCCTTCACCCGGCCGTACTGATCGCCCGCGGACGCGACGCCCGACGGTCCCGGAATCGACATGTTCCCGTTCGCGTGTCCAAACGTCGACTGATCGGTCTCAGGTCGTTGGGTGTACTACGCGAAAGTATTGCGAACTATTAGCTGTTTCGGAAATCGCGAAAACCTACTTATCACGAAAAAAACACGCTGGTGTTATCGATCGGCGGCGAGTGGCGTACGCGTTACGTGTCGACGAGTCGTCTGCGGACGTACAACGAGTTCGTGGCGCAACAACGTCACGCATCGGATCGCTCGACCCGGTCCGGTCGAAAACGAATACCGCCCGGTCGGGACGATAACGCGTCGTACGATTATTATTCCGCCGCGTTAGCCTTGTGGCCTATCAGGCCACGGTTATTACTCATCGCGCGACGTCATTGTCTTTGTGCTGCGGTCCGTGGCCTATTTGGGTTGGAAGGGGGTGGGGGAAATCCTTTCTATGGGTTATAATATCAATTTTTTTCCCGTCAACGCATGTTTACGATTATTTTTAAAACGTCAGAAGCAAATATCTCATGTTTACTATATAATATTTAGGTACCTCGACTGCGTTGAGAGTCGGGAAAAAAATTTAAATTTTTTCACCGGTGTAACGAGTGTAACCCCTTCATCTGGGTCGTATGTTAACGTAACAAGATGTTCGTGTAACACCTCGGTAAAAGTTTTGCACTTCAAATGTTTTCGCTTAACTCGTAGTTCCCGAGTAGTTGGTTTAAGCGCTGTATTGGTGAGCGGAAACAAGATTTCGTGTTCGCAGCAGTTCGAGTAACCGACTAGTCCGAAGGTGTTCCGTTTCCCCGAGTGTACGTGTTGTGAACAAGTAGCGGACCACCTTACCGAAGCCCCTAACTGTGCAACGTTTAACTACACCCAGATGTGGATCCAGGGGGAGTCCTGATCCTCCCTCCAAAAAAAAAAAAAAAACAAAAAATATGCATAAATTGCGTGTAACCGGACAACTAGTTGTTTAGTAGTCACTCTGAACTAGTGGCGCGTTATTCCCCAGGTAGTACAATGTGCTAGTAAAATAGATGACGACTAGTTTCGTGTATGTGTAATAACTGTTCTACCATGTGCTTGTAAAACTGTTGACTTATGTAACTTTTGATCGGTTGCTAGTAAACTAGAATCTCGTAAACCACGTGGACATTGCAAACGGACCGTTTTTGAGGGGTTCGGTATAGGCAACGATGGTGGTGCGTGCGCGTGAGCTGTACATACGTTTGTGAGGAGGATCGGCGATAACGATTAGATTTCGAATACTCGATTATGAAATGATTTCAGATTACCTGATCGCTAAAAATCTTGATAGGGCGTGGATTCACTCGGTCGATCGAATTTTATAAATTTGTCAATTCTTAATATTAAATTTATTAAAAAAAAAATATTAAAAATATAAAATATATGCTCCAGCCGATGCTAAGTAGACTTGTTTTCCAATTCAAATATCTTTACATTTTTTAAATCGAATCACTAGAAGTACCTTAATTTCTGTCCATCGCTAAGGTTGTTTTGATGAAAAATTATCTGGGTTTGCAGAGGCCGTAAGTGTTCCTACGACATTGGTACATTTATAAGTTATGACCATATTTTATTTCAAGAACAGTGACGCATGTACAGATTATCAGTTTTAAGATATATTTCGGCAGCTACCAGTGATTGGCGGTAATGCGTTCAAAGGTGTTCTTTAATTTAATTATTTTTTAAAGTTATTCAAACTTATATATTTAATCAATATGACTTGTGAAATGGCAATGCGACTAGATCAATATTAGACTAAATTTAAATCCACTAAGATGAACTATTTATTTTTCACAATAGGCAGTTTAACTTCCAGTTAAGTGACTAAACAACGTAACTTTCTATGTTCAAAAATAAATCGTAACAGTGCAACAGTGATTGAGCAGGCAGTTAGTCAAGACAAACGCGAAAAAAAATTGAATTATCACAATATTGTATTTATTCAGAATTAGTCCATACATTATAACCGCATAGGTTAGCTCAAAGATATAAATATTGCAACATGTGCTTTATTAATATTTATATAATGTCACATTAAATATTAGCACAAAAACACTGGACTACCCTACTGACTTTGATTGTTAGATATACATCATCGCGTAGCAATAATGACAACATAAACCAAATTCATAATCGAATAAAATTATAATAATAATAATAATATATATATAATATATTCATAAATGAGTACTTATGAAGACCTAATTGTATTTGGAATATTCATTACCTACTGATACACGTATATATATAACATACTATACACTCAGTCATACATTTTAGATTAAAAAAAACAATGGTAAAATTCTTAGTCTGTAATTGATATAAAATTGATAATCAGTTAACTTGAAATAATTTGCCCAGAATTTAAATTATACCCGTGTTATCATCAATGGTTAACCGTGAGTTAAAAATCAATATTTATATTTCATTAACTGTTTACTGTTAACAATTTGACCTAAATCATGATTATTATTACTATTAAATTATGAGAAAATCCTTGTGTTTAGTGTTATGTACATGCAGTTTGATTAAATCAAAATCGTTTTTTGTTCGTACTCTTAAAAATAACGAATAGTTTTTTCGAATAGTAGCGTCAACGACTGCAAAGTACGATACACCTAGCCAGTTATTTATAGCAGTTTTTATCTGTGAACTTCTAGAAAATAAACACAATATTTGTACTACAATATAACATTGTATTACTCATTTGATTCATTAGAATTTAGACCCATTAATATTATAAATTAATAGATGCCTTATGAATTGATTTTTTTGATGCGGGTCAAACATACGTACGCTTTGCCTATACTGCAGGACCAGCATAATTATTATAATTTATTTATTGTGAGATAAAACTTTATACTCGCCTGTTAAAGCAAGTTCAGGAGTGATAATTGTATTTCTCCGCCGGCCTGTACCAATAAACTAAAAAATACTGAAAATAAACTAGGTACTGCAATTATGACGTCGTATATGTGGACTAGCTTAATATCGAGTTTAAAAAATAATTTGCGTTCTTCAACCCATTCATTTCTAGTAATATAAAATAAATTTGTTTTTACTCCATACATATTCAGAATTCGAGTACATTTATAGATAGATGCAAATCAAACTAGAAAATTTGGCGAACTTTCTTCCCGCTTTTTTTTTATACTTTTCAAACAAATCACAACTATGAAAAACCGTTTTTCAAACCACTTCAGTTATAAATAAAAAATATATATATATACATAAATTATGCCCACGATAATCGTACATCGACATACATTTACTGGAATGATCGATTTTTACTTTTCACGCCTTGGCTACTTAACAATAGTTGAAAAATTGCCTATAAAAAAGCCTTTAATCTTAATATTTTTGTTCGTTTGTCACAACGTCGACGGCGGTGCAGAACAGTGCCAATAAAATATAATATGATTAGAAGTATCAACACTGAAACTTCAGTATTTGAAGACTTAAAACAAAAACAAATGCATTCAGTTCCTTCAGAGCATTTCAATTTTAACTATAAATTGGCTTGTGGTATCTTTGATGTAGTTACACTCTCTGCATTTCATCCAAACATTATTAAAATGAAATTGTATTCTATCATTTCGTTTCGCTTGAAATGTGTTTGTATATTTCTATAGTGTAACTAATTTAATATTAAATTACAATTTGATTGAAAAGTTATTTAGTAAGCGTAAAAACAGTCAATCGTGCATTTTTTTTGCGTAACTACACTTTGAAATTAATAAATTAATAGATAGTCCAAGTAAAATATTATAACATTATTTTTCTTGATTCAATACATGCAACTAAGTCATTAATAATAATTCTATTGACGTTAAATATGTATATTATATTATATATCGGGTGATTCTAAGCAAAAATCGATCTCCAATTGTTAAAATGAAAATTATTATCGTAAATCCTTTAATACGGCCCAAATAAATATATTTCTCAAAAATAAAATATAACAGTATTTATTTGTGTTAAGTAGTTTATAATATAAATATTTAATTTGAAATATCACACAAACCAATTGTAAGACGTAATTATAAATAATCGGTACGTCTTGCTCATTTTAATATATATTTAATGTAATATGAAAGGGCATTATAATTATTATAATTATATTTTACTACAAAATCGTATATTTATCTTTTCGATAATAATTTACAAGCAACAAAATATGCATACACCATTATTTTGGATGTGGATACGATTGAACGCAATTGCGTCGTTCATAGGCGTAGCTAAGATTTGAATCAGGGGAGGGGGGCAAAAACATAAAGCGATAAGTGTTAAACTCATAATTCAAATAATCTACAGATAGACCATTGGATAACACATAAAACGTCAAAACGATTATACTTGTAGATAACACTCGGTCCCACTAAACTATTTTTAGACATATCTTATTTAATTTTTGATTTTAATGCAAGACTTACACGTTTGGTATAAATAAATATAATTCAGTTTGAGGCGCAGGGGGGGGATAAGTCCCCCTATAAGACTCTCGCTACACCCATGGCAACGTTGTATGAAGACATTTTCAAAAATGTGCAAAGAAAATATAGCTTTATATGTATATATATGCTATGTCTAATTTGAATGTAAAGATAAAGGTTTGCAAAGTATTTTTATAAACTTCTTTTTTGCTCTAATGTCAGCAGTGATGTTACCTACCGTTTGTTTAGTTGCTCTTCGCTGTGATTTTTTTTTCTTACAAAATTATAAGCATGTAAAATAATATACATTTGTGCGTTTCAAATGTCGGACCACAAACAAACAAAATTTTGAATAGAAAACACAATATAATTACAAATAATTGTCCTCTAATTAATTGCTTTGAGCTTTTTTCTCCGATTGTTTATTTTATATTTTTATAAAAAATGCGAGTAAAAGGTTTTTTTTTCGAACGCACACATGTAATTAAATCCATCAATTTGACCTTTTATTTTGGAGTATGAGACCCCCGTTTGAGTAACTCTACCATACACTACCGCATAATTTAATTAAGATATTTTGATTACACGTGATAAAATATATAATATATATTATATTATAATGATATCTTGAAGATAAATTTTTGACATTCAAACTTTGGAGTGCTGCAATTAAATAATTGTTCAGAAACAGGATTAAAACTTTGTAATTAGATTTGCAAAGGGTAAACCATAATCCGTCGGGTAATCCATAATGAACTATAAGTTCATTACTATTAGTAATTTAATATTAGATACATTACGGTAGTATTGAATGATTCGAAAACAATTATTGTGCTTAAATATAAATGCATATTATGGCAATGTTAAAATGTTGCATTCATTTACTTATTTTTAAATACTGGCGACTACTCAATATTCGGATACGTGTTTGTATTTTTAAGTACTTATTTTTCTAGGCCAAGTATAAATTCATATTGAAAAACTAAAATATTTAAATGTTTTGATTATAAGGTTGTGTAAAATATTCAATTCTGCGTTGATTTTATTCAAAATATACATTATTACACATTAAAGATATCGCTGAAGTATAATAAATAGTAGATCGTTCATTATTTAAGGAGTACGTTTAACGACAACTTAATTCATATAGTTCAAGACGTTTACAAATAAAAGTATTTTACATTCGCACTGTGCGTGTCTAAAGGATATTAAACATTTAATAAAATAATAAAAATAATATAACGGTAAAACAAAAATAAATCGCTTATTTTGTCATCAACCGTAACAATAAATACGTTGAGCTTGATTTGTACACGTAAAACACAAAATATTACAGGTACGTAAACATTTTAAGAACGACATACATTTTCGTATTTATTATTTACACCTGCATGTTGCTAGTGAAATGGGTTAAGTAGTACACAATATCGAAAAAAATTACAATTTAGAGCCTTAGTGTTCTTTCAAAATGCAAAACAAGTAACAAGAGTTTGCTGTAAGATTCTGGACAAAAGCAAAATTAAAAACAAACGAGCACTTTATACTGCGTTGCTAGATTACCAGGATAAAGTGGATTCGCTTTGGATAAAGTAGCAGTACCAGTGAAGTATAATAATTGGAAGATGTACTGCAAAAACCTAAACTATCACCGCTCAAGTTCGTAAGTTACTAGTAGTACGTAAGTACTAGTTTAAGTTCTTTAATAATTAATTTGTTATCTATTTTATATATAACGTATTTGTACTATACGAACCTAACACTATTAATATATTAACACTACACTTGTAATACTTCACTTGTAATTGGGTTATTAAACCCGTTAAATATAAATAAATAAATAATATTTCACGTACTGATGTATAAAAAACGCGTTTACTTGATCGTATAGACATCGCCCACGATAGTATACAATAGTAAATCTATACGCTTTGGGATTTTAACATATAAGAAAATGATAACTACTAACGTCAGTATTACTTCAAAACAATAGTAAAGACATTTTATGGATACATTCATACTACTGTGTTTTAATTACTGTACAGCGCTGATTATTTTATCCAACTTTATTTAATTTAAAAATTAATCGTTTATTACGAGAAAGTAAAAACATAATTTTATTTTTATTCTTTATAACTTTAGTAGAAAAATTATTTGGCAATTTTTCTTAAAAACAGATCAGCTGCAATAGCTGTAATTTGCTGAAGTATTGTAATTTGTAATTATTAATTATATATTACAAAACGGAGAGAAGGTTTCAAACCAGAATAAAACTCATTGAAATTCTCAATGATTCAACCGTAAGCTGTACAGTCTACAGCTAAAATATATGCTTGGTCTATGTATATGGCCTTAGTTTGAAACCGACTGTTAAATTAAACGGTTAATACACACAGAACACTGTGTTCGTAAATATTTTACCCAAAATATCATTATTTGGTTGAATAAGTTACATATTTAAATTAATATAATGAACGCCAAATTATAAAGAGACCATAGGATTTTTAGATCTCTTAAAATATCTGAATCGCCTAAAAACGAATGGCTATTAATATAATTTATAAGCTAAAAATGAATATCGTAATGTTCATAAACATCATAATAAACATTTTACTTCATAATAGTTCGCGGAAAAATTACTAAAAATTATGCGAAAATAAACTAAATTTTTAACCCGTAAAAAATGGAATAAAAATCGTATATTTAGTAAACCGCTTTAAAAGAAGACATAGAAAAATCATATAAATTCTCAACACTTACTTGTGTGAGTTAACATCACAGTATAAGTAATCTTAAGATGTAGTTGTTCCGTCAACGTGTCTGTGTATTATATTTTAGTATTTCCAAAGCTGTTTAAATATTCATTTGTAATGCGCGTAAAAAAAAAAAAAAAAATGAAACATTGAATTAAAAAACCGTTTTAATATTTAAACAGATATCGTGTGTCTCTACGGGATGAACGTGGGACGAAGTGCTTTGATTAAAAGTTTTTGAACCTTACCGAAAAAAACAAAATTAAAATCGTGAATTATGGTTATTTTTGACATAATAATATACAAAATAATTAATATCCTAACAGGCGACGAAAATCTCACGGGATGGAGGAAACGCGTGCAATCGCTCGGACAAAATGAACGTTCAATCGGTGCAGAATATTATATTGATCCGATGCGGTTCTTGAAAACACGACTTACGAAGTCAGATTTCTCGTGACGTGCGAAAAGCCATAAGTATTAAGTGTATCCCCAAAGATCACTCGATAGTTCTTATCGATGACGGACCGAAACGGTGTTCATCTTGTCGTCCGAATTATTTAACGATTAGATTTGTCCGGAACTTGGCCGACAATCGATGCTTTGTACCTATTCCACTGCAATAATGATTTGAACGTTTCACGCGCACTGCAGTTAGTAATGATGTTTACTGTGCGCCGCGCTGTTTAAATAATGGATTAGCCAACACGTAGTGTACACAATTAAATATTTAAATGTACGTCATTTCCGTTACGCAAGTCCAAACGTTATGCATTTTATCTAAACGATGTGCATGAAAACTGAAGAACGTACGACGAATTATTTGTTTTTCAAACCATTATTCGTCCATGTACGGTACCATTACGTAGCGTTGCGTTAACAGCACGACCGAAACAACACATTTAGGAATAACGATCGAAACTACAGAAGCAAAGTACGAGATTTTCGTGCGTTCCATTCTGACGACGATATGATTGAGATATGTGGAAGCATACTCGTTCAGGGTGTGCACAGATAATAATACTTCGGCACTCTCATTCAACATTAACAATCATTTAGATTCGTTTATCGAGTTAATCAAACCGTTTTAAAATAACAAAGTACAAAGTTTTTTTTTTAATCAATCACGTTTTTCAGAAACAATAAACATGTAAAGCATAATATTGTTTTCAAAACCGATTGATTTAACATTAGACCCGTTAACATACGTTTGGTTGCTACTTCAACATGCAATTATAATAGGCATTATATTATCGTTTGGAATAGAAAATATAAAAAAAAAAAATTACGTCACGGTACATCTCTGTCCGAGGCTGTGGTAAAAGCAACAGTGGTCTGTTTTTAGTACAATTACTCATGTTTTCATTTAATATACATATATTATCTATACAAAAGCACTACTTCTTATCATTACTTCATTATTTAAATCAAATATAACTGTATAATGAAGACTGATAAGAGATTTAGATTTGTGGATGTTAACTAATATTACACATTTTACTATTGTACAATGAGTTATGTAAAAAATACAATGTTACTTAGTAGTAAGGTATGCATTTATCTTGCTACTTTAATACTGCCTTAAAAAAAAAAAATTATTTAGCCAAAATTCATTAAGTAAATTGACTTTTATGAAAATAAAATAATAAAATTATATTTAAGTACAATATTAATTTCAAATAGCACTTGTACACGCATATAGTTTAAAATTATTTCAAAAAATATCTTTGTAAATATCACAATTTTGGGTTTTACTTTATGGAAATACGAAACATGTCATTATGTCATTGATTAATTTTCCGATTTCCTCAAAATTAATACTCACGCAATATCAAGTTATTTTCGACCGTATGTTTTTAAATAAATTTATGCCGATTTACGTATTTTTCGTCAAACAGTATTATTGAAATTATTTCGCCATTATAATTGAATGTACCTATTACGTTCGTAAACGTACAGGTACAACTATTAACCATAACAATAGGTGTATAATGGTTTTGTGTTAGGACTAAATAATTACAATTGAATAGTACGCCGAAAAGTTAACGTTTCCCCGTAAGTGCGAGGAACGTTTAATGCGGACAGCGTTTTACATACGTTTTTGTTTTCGTTACTAATGTTCGTAATATATCGCTACGATCATGGCGGTTACTAGGACTGAACCACTGCTCGTCGTAATCGTAACGATTCGAAGTCGTGATGAAGTGATGTACATGTGATAGCCAAGGGCGCACCCAAGGGGGGGGGCTAACGGGCTTAAGCCCCCCCCAAAAATAGTTGGTTAACAGGGCAATTCTTCCGTTTTTATGTGTCGTTATTCAGTAAAGTGTCTTCATTTAAACGGTGTATTTGGATTTCGTTTTCGTTTATTTTTAGCAATGTTATGGGTATTCTTTTCCTGGAAATCGTCAATGAAGGCGACCTGCCGCGATGATGTATTTTTGTAGCTTATCTCTTGGTTTATGTGTCAATGACACGGGCAATTTAGATAATCAATAATCATATTATTTCGTATACTTATTTCAACAAAACGATTTATAAATGTATTATATTTATCATTCGTCGTACAATCGTACAAGTGAACGTCGCGTCGTTGGTTATTAGCGTTAATTTTTTTAATAATTTTTAACAAATGTTGTTGCCTGTAGTTGCAACTTTAGAAGAAATACAGTCATGGAGTTGTAAAGACTCATCGTCTAATGCGTTTTTACTGTTATGTGGAATTCGACAATCAAGTTTTATAATATCTCTATTGTGTGCAGAAAAACTGTTAAGTTATACTTTGCCAATCAGTAAAATTCTTCAATCGACTGATTTGGATATTTCGGAGGCTTTAAATAACGTAGATAGTGTAATATCTGTTCTGCAAAACATACGAACAAATGTTGAAAACGAATTTAAAATTATTTTCAACGAAGCTTGCGAAATTGCTGATGCCTTAGAAATAACAATTGCTATGCCTAGATTAACAAAAAATCAAACCAAACGGTGTAATGTACCCTCAGAAAATGAAGAAGAATATTATAAACGTGCCATTTTCATTCCATGGCTAGATTCCTTTATTAATAGTATATCTGAACGATTTTTAAAGCACAAAGATGTGATTAAAAGTTTTAAGTGCCTTTTACCAACTGGACATATTCCCAATCAAACAGAAAAATCACAGTATTCAAAACTATTGGAATTTTACAAAAATGATATACCACAAAATGGAGTTAATGCTGCAGCCGCCGAATTCGATTTATGGTACCAAAAATTCGCACACCAAAATCATTCTTTACCACATAATGCGATCGATGCATTAAACTTGTGTAATGATACTCTATTTCAAACTATATTTATACTTTTAAAAATATTCTCAACATTGCCTGTTTCAACAAGTACAACGGAAAGATCATTTTCTTCTTTAAGAAGAATAAAAACATACTTGAGAAATACAATGAGTCAGAATCGACTGAATGGATTAGCTATGCTTCATATTCATAGAGAAATCGATGTTCAAACTTCAGAAGTACTATCAATACTAGGAAAAAAAGGACCAAGACGACTTAACTTCGTAGTTTAAAATTAAAAGGTAAAATGTATGAAAAATAATCAATATATTAGTTATAATATAATAAATTAATAATAATATTTATTATTTTACAGGAATAACTTCACCGTAACGGCACGCGGCGTGACTACTGACTAAATCAAAACTATGTAAAATATCATATTGTTAATTTCATAAAAGAAAGTGACGTAAAAATCGTGCACAAGCACAAGCGTGTTTTCCGATTTTTGTACATATTTAAAAATAAATACTGTAACTGTTAAAAGATAATTTTATTTAGCCCCCCCAAAAAAAAATCCTGGGTGCGCCCCTGGTGATAGCAGCATATTTCTACAACGGGCCTATTGATCGAACCCTTCACGCGGCGAGCGTTCGACCAGAGTACACAATTTGATTTGCCATTTACGATACGCTACGTGATTCACGCTAACATTAACGTACCATAAGCGATCGATCGCCAAGAAGTAAACGTGACGTACAGGAAAATATCGTTCATCGGATGACTTGGAACCTTCGGACCGACGGATTGTCGCGACTGGTGTCGTCGTGTCTCGGAAAAGGATAAAAACTTTACGGGCTCGCATCAAACGGCCGCGGTGTAATTTCACTTTTTCCTAGAGCAGAGCAGTCGGCGGTTATTTTTTAAAATAACAGACCGGGAAAATCTGATACACGACCGAACACCATCACGAGCAACGGAACTGAACTTTGTTATCGTCCTAATTTTTCTGACATAATATCTATGAACTTTTTGAAAACTAAAAAACTAACTCCATTGCGATCTCTGAACATCGGTTTTAAATCTTGAACTGTTCAAGTGGACAGTCGTTCGCGAAGAAGCTGCCCACCGGGTCAGGCAGTCCCGGATCTCGGATTGCCGGCGGCTCAATCCGACCCTGGGTTCGACGTTGAACGTACAGCCTCGATTGAACACGGTGAGAACGACCCTAATGTTTTTTTTTTTGTTCAGATATGATACGCGCGGAGCTGTGTCGGAGATTTCATCCGTTATCGGGGGAGGTTCAAGGTGACGGACAGTGGTCGTGGTCACGGACGACGGAAATATTGGAGGCGCGGCGGAGGGTCGGCTGAGGGTCGCGTACCCGTCGTAAACACGTCGACGGTTGCTGCAAGGGAATATATTGTGAACCGCGGCCGTCGTCGAAGCTTCTCGGGGACGACGCGGCGGCCGGTCAATCGGCTCTCGGTCGGACGACACCTGACCTCCGACGGTCATCGGTACCGTCGTTCTCTCGGTACGGCTTCGCACACCCACGCGCGCGCATCGTTATTATCTCGTCCTCGTGCGCGCGCGCCTACGCGCGTTTCGTCGCTACAACAATCGGGTGTCGCGCGCCTCCCTCCCCTTCCCCTCCGGGCCGTATCTCCCGCTAAACGCTACCGATCCCGCCCGCCCGCCCGCGCAGTGATTGATTTTCGCCGCGCGCCGTCGCGGAACGCTCTAGCGGACGCCCGCCGGGGCCCCGCGCACGCGGTACGTCACGCGCGCACACGGTCCGCGGCGTGCACAGCGACGACATGTCCACCGCCGGTGCCGAACGCCGCGCGGCCACGACGCCGCGACCGGGCCTGATCGGTTGCGCGCTGCTCGCTTCCGAGACGGCGGCCAACATCGCGCGGCGCTGCCGGTCCAACCCGCGGCTGCTGTCCATGCTGGTGCAGGAGAAGGCCGACGGCGAGGCGAACCGCGGCCGTTTCGCGCACGACTTCAAGACGCTGGCCGACGTGCTGGTGCAGCACGTGGTCGCCGAGCGCATCTGCCGACAGGTACGTACGCGCTCGCGCCGCGCGGGGTGGGGGGGGTGGCGAAATCGAAAGACGCCGACGACCGCGACCGGCCGAGGAAACGATCGACGGGAAAACGATATCGGCGCACCAACGGACAGTACCGCGCGTATCTGCATTTCGCCAACCGTTCGGGAGAGCGAAGACACCGAAAAAATATTAACATTTTTATACGCCTCGTGTTCTTATCAAGTTCGAATTTACGTTATGATTATTCAACGTTACCTTTGATAAAAATTCTTTAAATTCGGTTGCCGTTTGATATCTAGTGCGGCTGCTTTTGGCATTCACTAAAGGTACGTGTTATTTACCAGTGCTTTAACCCGGTTGAGATTTATAAAAATTACTCGATACTGTATCCGATTCGGAGGGGAAATAATTTATTTCCGGTTGTTGTGCAGAAAATACATTTTGTGCGCAAGGAGATAACAAATATTTCGATACCGAAAACTCGTTTCGTGTAAAATGATACGTGGTTCCCATTGTCGTTAGTGTAACGATATGATAATTTTGCGTCGATAATCGTCGAAGATCGGTCTTCGGCAACTCCCGAAAATATCTGCTTTGCCGTTCGTCATGCAATTCTTTTTTTTCAACGACGAAATATGTCACCGAGAAGGTTTTACGGCCGATTTCGATTCTCCGATTCTTTGGACTCGTCTAAATTATTGATTACATTTACTAAAAAAACTATTAGAATCCATAAACCTGTAGGTACTTCGGTTGCCGAGTTCAACGTTTTTTTTTTTCTATCTCAGAGCGAAAATGACTATACGTTCTATTAATACGTTTGTTTTCGAACAATTATAAGGCAGTTCCGGTGTTAACAATGTTGACTGCGGTGTAAGAGAAAACGTCGATCTTTTTTCATTTATCGCAATCGTTAATATTTTATACGCACGGTGCTTTTGTGTTGAGTCTCCACGTGTAACAGAAAACAGGTCGCTCGAAATCGAACCGAAACCCAAATTTTTAATCACTTACGCGATTTTTTAACTTTATGATTTTACCTGACGATGTTGTTTTAATACGAAACTTGTCGTAAAATACACATATCTTAATACTCCAGGCTACGTATTTTATTTATTTACTTCTACGTATTCATATTGGTGCGTAGTATTATAAGTATTATATTATCCAGATAGTTGATTCCCAGTTGTATAACCATAACATTATCTAATCTGTTTCTTATCGTGCTTAACCACATGTGATACATCTTTTTTAATATTTTATCCGCCATCGCGTGCGTTTCTACGTAAAATGTGTGCACGGTTAACTTTATAGAAATATAAAAATAAAAACTTACGTTTTCACAGTTTTGATGCGGACGGAACCTTTATATTTTTGAATATTTATATATTTTATAACATTTATTCGAGACTTGATTTTTACGGTCTGTTTCGTAAGAATTAGTTTCATATGTTTTATTAGTCATGCGATTATGCGATTATTTTGATGGAGTATTTTTTTTTTTTTATTTTTTTTAGTTTGGACAGGGGGTAACGCTTTCAAATCTTCCATCACCTAGCCGTATGCGTGTACCGGTGCGGGAGGTTTTTTATTTATTACGACTACTTTGGCAATCTAAAGTAAAAAGTTCTTTTATTATTTTTATGCGGTGTTTTCTCTACAATCTGCGGTAGAAATTAAACCATTGAATAGGATTTTCATTGGTATTTTATACGGTTCACGTTATACTGACAACATATACCATGATATTGTCCGCATATTTACGTTTCCTTGTTGTGCTCCATCCTGATCTGTTAATCGTCATGGGTGTTGAACTCTTCCCGAATCCCGGAGTTCCGTGTCAAACACACGTTTAGTGTTTGGATTTATACTATCATTAAGCGTGCACTTTCAATACTTATAAATCCACTTTCCAACTTGGTAAATTTCGATCGTGACGCGTCTTTCCTCGTCATAGATGCTAGTGGATTTTGATATAATTCCGCAAGACATTTAAACACGCAACATGGAAAACAATCTGAAAACAAAAAGGTTAACATATAGCTCTTTAAAATATGATTATCTTCAGATATTTTAATTTAAATTAGTTTTCAACACCAATACCGCTTATAGAAGATGCATATATAAATACCTATATAAATGATACAATTGACTCAATAACCAGGTTTTTATTGTTTTCTTCACCTCCATTTACAATGTAAATTTTACATACCATAGTGACGTCGATGCATCGGTGTGTTATTTATATTTAATTCCTATAGGTAAATTTTTAATGACGTCAGTGGTGAATGTATAGCGATTAAATAGCGTAAACGAGAATAAGGAAAGATTTTTGAAAATCATTATCACGGCATATGATGATTGAAAAAAAAAAGAAAACCTAATGGAGACTAGAAATTGGAAATGAATCAGAAATAGCAGAGGTAAAAAAATACAGTCTACTTATCGATATTAGCTTTCTTTCACTTTATGTGGAAATATAACTTCAAGCTGAACAAGTATAAAATTTATATAGAAGCTTTTCTTTTTATCTTCTACACTATAAAAGATTCTATACAAGAATCTATCGACTTCAAATTATACGTATGTCAAAGGTGAAAAATGTATTGGTTGTTACAGTATATTATGATGAGGTTTATTTTTTTTTTTTTTTTAGAGTTCTAACAGCTTGTATAACATACTATGTTTTACGATGCTTAACTTACTATCAATCTGATATATATCTACTCTTGAATATTATAATAGCTAGAGCGTCTCGTATTTCCAATAATTTAAAACTTTTGGTCCCGTTATTGCGTTTGTATAACAAGCCAATAAATGTTTTTTTAAATCAATAGCAGTGTTAAACATGTTAAACGTGTACACGTGTATAAACATCAAGCTCATTAGCCAGGTGTCACGAAGTTATATTACTATTACACGATGAAACATTTTCGCACGTAAAACAACAACATTTACATTCACCAGGGCAAGTGAGTTTATTGAGTTAAGTCAATATTTACTGTTTGAATTTAAACAACCAGGTTGGGAAAGTAAAACAATACTCATTTCATACCAACACGATACAGTACATATATATTTTTTATAATTCTCATAGTCATGTTAAAGACTATGTAAACGAACTTCGGTTTTTTTTCTCGTTTTATAAATATTAATAACTATTACTATTATTATTATTATTTCTCATGACTATTATCATTATATTATTTTTTATTTGGTTTAAGAAACCTTAAAAGTGAATTGTTAAAACATCTATACATGTTCTTTGTACGTGAACGTATACATATATGTGTATACATGCACGTACGATTCACTTTCAAATTAGAGCTAGAATAATAATATATTAAGTCAAGGATGTAATTCTGAGGTCGATATTGGCGTAGGTATAAGTAGAACTACGTCATTGTGTACTCATAATCAATTGTCATTATATGTTGACAGGTACAACGTTTTCAGAGATATTTAGTAGTTGAATTTTAACGTGCGTTTTCTCATGAATATTAGGAAATAATAATCATTATACATTTGTTTAAAACAGAAATAAACAAGTACATAAATATTATCTATAAACGCATGCAGAAATTTTATTTTTTAAGTAAATTTATATTTAGTGTGTCTACAATACTACCAAAATTAGACTGAAAAATAACTACACAAAATACTTTTCAGTTAATGATAATTTATTCAAATTAAATATTACAATGATCAAGAATCATACATGTTTTTTTGAATATTATTATTAAATCTATAAGACAATTACGTAATTATAGACCGTGCCTAGTATAATTAGCACCCGGTACCAAAAATCATTTTTAGCATCTCGACCTCCTCTAAAATATTATCTTATATAATTTTTTAGTAACATATTTTTACATCTATAAGCTACATGGAGACTACATAAGAATAGAGAGTTCTACAAAACAACCAATTTTATATTTGATAAATTAATAAAATAAATAATCAACAGCTAAAGAACTATATAAGTAATAGAACTCAAACTGTATAGGTAGAATAAACAAAACATGTAGATAATAACCTATCATGCCAACTAAACCGGTATAGTTAATTTACAGATCGAATTTACTTATGCAAAAAATAACTTGCCTTTCAATAATTGCTGATGAAAAATAGTTAGGTGCCTATGCAACTTCTGCGTTATAAAATATGATATGATCGCTGAAATATATGCCAGCGGTTCCCAATCCATTGATCACTCGCTGGGCGGTATTGAACCGTGGATCATATAATATTAACATTACTGAGGTATATTTTTAAAACATTAAATATCAGCTAGTTAAAAAGATTCGTTGATTGAATTTTCATGTGATCAGACTATAAAATCGTTTTTTTAAATCACGCCATCAGTGCCATCCTGGTTAAATATTCAGCAATCACTACGATGGCACTTAAAAATTTGATGGGCTTTATTTCGACAACAAACAATAATTGGAAAATAAAAAATGTTTTTCCATAAATATTGTAGACGTTTATAATTTGAAATCATTGATTATTCCGGTTATTTTTATTATGCAGGATAAACATAATATTTATACTCGTATATTATTGTAGTGTATGCCGTATTTACAAATTCGATATTTATGGTAATTTTATCTTTTAGCTGTAAACAATACGAATGGTTTAATTTATCACAGTTATTTAGAATGAAATATTTTATTTTTTGTACTATACTTCGGTACGTATTTTTTTATTTTTGCTGCGAGGTATGAAATATTTCACAATAGTGTCTAAGCAAAAATATTTTTTGTGTTTGTTTTGAGCGACGTAAAGTGTGATAATTTTACGCGTGAAATTTCTAAATAAAGCTATAGTACAAGAAAATAGGAGTATTCGTTTTCATCATCAAATAATATAATTTGCAGTCATAACATACTCGTATGCATACACACACACACACACACACACACATATTTTGATATTAAACTTATGTATATTTATAAGTTGAACGCGGTTGAAATTTCTCATTTAATTAATAATAGAACACGAATCAAAAGCCTTCTGAGTGATCGGTAGCTGAGACTTAGTTATCGCGTATTCTCACGTATTTTATTTTTTCAATAAGGAAAAGTCGATTCAGCAAAACGAGCTTAAATAAATTACTTTATTTAATGATTAAATCAATCAAGTTATGTAATTTATACGCACCATAGGTATAATGTGTATACCTGCAACGCAAAAAGAAGACCAGATAATAATGTACTCGTGTCTAATAAGAATTAGAGCGTAGTTAGAAACGTATTGTTCGATAAAAAATTTCGAGTTTATCAAAATAATAAATATATATTTTAATTGATTGAAATATAAACATGTATTAAAAATGTATACATTTTTAAATACAAACCAATTATGTACAGCACAAGTTAATATCTATCTACTATAATGATCAAAATACCCATAAATTTGGATGTGAATTAAATCATGAATTAATCGCGAGTTACAAACATGAGTTATTCGATGATTAGGTGACATCTAAATATATTGATAAAATATTTGACTGTTGTATTATTTATTAATTGATCAAGAAAAACGATGAGATTGAATTAGGCCAGTTATATGACCCATACGCTTGGTACTCGAAACGGTCAATAAAAACACGATTTTTATTGCCTTCATTGGTACATCGCATTTTATTCAATATGAAACGGACGGAGAAGGAAAATTAAATTTGTTCTTAAGTATTAATTTTAAACAATTCAAGCATTCAAATCGATTTTCAAAAATATTCTTAGCATTCTTCTAAGTCTGTATAAACACTTTTTTAAGTATAATGATCTAATGTAATACGTATGCAACTATACAGGATGAGTATGTACCGTTTCACACATATAGTTCAGTTTTTAGATATTTAAATAAATTCAATATTACATAATTTTAATACAAATATTAATATTTATATAAAAATAAAAATATATTTTAATCGTATACTGTATTGTTGTGCGATAAACGTTCAATCAAAATTGCATGATATTTACTTATATATATTCCAAAGAAGTATGCTCTAACAGTATAAAAAAAAAAATTGTAACCACAAATTATCACAATAGGATTTATTTTGTGATATTATATTATTTAGTCCCTCTTATTATTGAAATTCAGTGAAATGTACTTCGAAATGTAATATAGTGTTTTAATATTTTATTTAACAATTTATTTTTTATTTCACAAAATGTTTTAACAATTTTTAATATTCAATGTCCAAAATAATATTAACCGTAGTTTAATAATAGATATGAAATAGGAAAGAAAAAAAAGAAAATGTTTTGTGTACCACATAGATGTATGAAAAACAAACAAACTTTGTTTGAAAAAAACTCTCTTTTAAAAAGAATTAATATATTGTTACATATTTTCAAATGCATCATTTTATTAGTAGAAAAAAAAATTCTAACCTGAATCAACTGATTAAAATTTAATTACTATTTGCAGTTTCCAGAATTAAACGGAAATGTATTCGGCGAAGAAAATGATACAATAAGAAATAATAAAGGACAAGATGTTACAATAAAAGTTGGTAACACAGTAGAGGAGACATTGCAGTGTTTATCCGAAGCTTTAGATGACGATCTGGAGTCGGCCAAAAGCTTGGCTGAAGCGGCTCATAAAGAATTCACATTGGAAGATCTAAACGTCGATTCTTACCCAACGGGAAAAGATGTAAACCTAGATCTAAAGAAAATTGGAATATGGATTGATCCGATAGGTAACATAGATTTAATATAGTTTTCGACCGATTAAAAAAAAAAAAAACTTATTATGATTATTATTTGTAGATATAATGTCTTTAAGTACAACAGATCGACATCGTTGTTGATAATAACAACAATTTACATATTATGTAAAATTAACTCAATGCCCGTGGTTTTAACTGCTCGCCGTAAATATTCATTAGTTAAAAACAGTATTTCGACTTTAAATAATTTTTTGAATTTCTATTTTTTTTTTTTTTTTTTTTGACTTTATAACGCGTCTTATAGTCTTGTAAACATATAACAAAATATTTAAATGAATAATTCCTTATTATTTCACTTTAGATTCAACCAACGAATACATAAACGGAAATGTAGACGGTTTAAACGAATACGGCTTTCATTCGAGCGGACTTCATTGTGTTACTATCAATATTGGGCTATTCGACCGGTGCAGCGGAAAACCTATTGCTGGTGTCATTAATCAACCTTTTTTTCAATGTGATTCCGTAGAAAGGTATTAACAATCGACTTGCATTCGTACATTTTTTTTTTCCAAACTAAGTGTTATAAAAATATGTGTAGGATAAAGATATACAGTGATGATTAGAATAAGCTTTCAACACTAATTTTCTTACATGTAATTAATCAATTTATTGTTTATATATATATATATATATCGATATTCTTTAAAGTACCTGTTAGTTTTTCAAAAAATAAAAGCCCACCGGAACAAACTCCAAATTAAAAATACATTTTATAATTTTCTAGATGAGTCGTTATACATCTTTACAGTTATTTTTTCAAAACTGAATATCATATTAAACATTAATATTAAGGTAATAGTACTGATAACATTTTTAATACATTTTATATTTTTTAAAGTTGCAAAAGTTGCAATTTCGTTTTTAACGTATTAAAAATTTATGCGTGAACGTAAAATATTCGCCGTACCAACGTTTCCGGCAAACATTCCTTAACGCATCAAAATTGCCTATAAATAATGCCTTAACATTTTCGATTCCACTCTAGCGATTTGACGAAAAACATTTTAAACCCTTTTTTTTATTATTATTAAAAACAAATTATTAATATAAATAAACTATTTATTTATTTTAAATGATCAAAACATTTTCTATTTGTCGATAATAAATATTAGCACATAAAATAAAATTGTTTTTAATACAATAAATATCTACATCATCATTTGGAATCAACCAACTAATTTGTTAATTTTATTTATAAATTTACTCAAGTCATATAAATAATGTTTACTTATCAATAAAAAAAAAAACGCTCTAGAATTAGCAAATTAAAAAAAAAAAAAAAAAATTAATTAGGAACTTCATTGATTGTTGTAAATAGGTGGAGTGGAAGGTGTTTTTGGGCAAATTGCGACGGACAAGAAAGCTCGCATTCATTACCGGAATTTATTAGCTGTGATCAGGTAAAAAATAACCAAATGGTTTTGTTTATAGATAATAATCAGCATATGCGATTGTACACAAAACGAAAACATATGAAAATAAAGACTAAAAACTGCAGCGAATAATTTTGGAAAAACCAAAATACGACTACTATTTAGTATCATGGTAAAAAGTTAGAAGCTAAAAAATTATTTTCCAGTGGGTTTCGTTTCGATTTTTATCCAACAGTAAATACACGCCTACACCGTTTTTATAGAATAACAGCAATATACAGTTATAAACGTACAACCATGTTGTGTCACCGCAATAACAGTTTACCACGTAACTTCATACGTACGTATATGCGGGACATTATTTAAGTCTGAAGGTAACTGTCAAAATCTCGGTCGGTCTGTTATAATATCATTTAGCTTAAATATATTAATAATACCGAGTGAAATAACTCTTACGCATTAATATGGTTCGCGAACGTTAAAAAAACACTTCTTAATCTACTACTCGTACAGATTCTTTTTAACACACTTAGTGTTCGATAAAATTACGGTAATTACGAAAAACAACGGATTCGTTAACCTAGAAGGAGGAAGGCGTTTCTCTAAAAACGTAAAAACCAATTTCTTTTGATATTTCGATATTTGATTTATACATAATAATAAATAATTGCACATTTTTCGTAGAACAAAGCTGATATTTCACTTTTTTTTATTCAAGTACCTGCACGATTACTAAGATTCAAAGCAATTTATCACAAGAAACAGATTCCAAACATTTTCCTTATCTTGATCTTGCGAGTTTCCGAGTGATAAGCGAAAAGAAAAAAAAACAATTCCAAATAATCCGTATCGCACATCAGTACACCATTATTGATCATTATTGTTACCACTGAATAAAACAGAATGGACACTGATAACAAATTACACGGGCAGCATAGGACAATAATGAAATCAGTCAGCCATTTTATTTGAGGTACAGTAGGAAGTTAGTAACATTTTATTCCATCATGAAACGGTAGTAATATTCTTTATAAGCTACTGCGCATTTTCAAATGTTACTAATGGTAGTATTATTTTTCAAGGTATTAGGTGCAATAAGAGTTTGAGATTTGGGGGGCTATAAGTCTTATACTATGGTATGACTATGGGTCAACATCCAACCTCCCATCATTACCAAAAAAAAATATAAATTGTGTTTTTGTAAATGTATTACAATTGTATTTGTAAATTTACTACAACAATGATTCGAATTTTATAGTATTATATCGATATAAACGTTTTTAATATACTTAAAAAATCTATATAAATACCTGTATAATACTATTTAATCATCGATGAATGTATTTCATAGATTTTTTTTTTTTAAACACTTCCCATTCTGAAATCGTGCACATGGGTCTGTACTATGGTAGACATACTATCTAAAAAATGATCCACGAGTAAAAACTTCTTGGTACCCAGTAGGTCACCATGTTTCACACCGTTTGGTAGAACACATATTGAACAGTTACCATAATTGAAATTACAATTAATAACGAATATCAGTCATCACTGATTACAATTTGATAACAAAATTACCTCAATTGAAATGGCCGCTGATTTCGTTGCCGCCGTGTTGTGTCCACCCCCTGTTGTTACTAACGACTGATAAGAAAAAAAAAAAAAAAATTCAATAATAATTATAATTGTATTTCACTTGCCCCCTCCCCCGGTTACCACCGGCGATACTATATCGTTGGCGGTTTGCGTGTGCGCACAGGAACTGGTGGTGACGAGCGCCAGCGAGACGGACGCGGCGGTCGCGGCGCTGCGGCG
>NW_020272828.1:381390-421417 GCF_003268045.1 Sipha flava
GCACGCGTTTGCGGGACATTATTCTAGTCGGATGTCAACATCTCGGTCGGTCCGTTGTAGATATCATTTAGCCTAAATGTATTAGAAACAGCGAGTGAAGCAACTCTTTCGTGTTAATACGGTTTGTTAAAAACGGTTGAAAAACATTCCGCGCGGTGAATAATGACGCTTACACGTAGCGGTCCGGTGAAATTGTGGTAATCACGAGAAACAACGGATTCGCAGATCTATAGGGAGGGGAGCGTTTCACTTAAAACGTGCACTTCGATTGTTGGTCCGTGGCGCGCAGGGGGTCCGGTGCCGTACGGGAATTCGTTTTCACCGCGTTTTCCGGTTGGATCGTAGACGCGTTTCGCGATGGCCCTGTAACAGCGATCGGGTGGGTCGGCTTTCCGCCGCGTCCGTTCCGACGTTAACGTTGTACGCGTTCGACCGCACCCGGAGCGTAGACCTTGTTCTCGAATCGCACGCGTACGGACCAGCGCAATATTTTCCGATCCACTCGAACGCGTTCGTGGCCGACCCTGCGTTACGCGATAACGTCCATTAACTGGTCGAATAAAACAATACAAAATTTAGAGTTGTACAAAATGATGTACGCAAACATTTTTCATTCGGTTTTGAATCATTGGCGACGACCCCCTAGGTTGCGCACCGCTACGCCAGTGGTCGGTCTACGTTTCTAGTTCTTAGACTTTTCGATCGGGGCCCGACGAGAACTGTTGCACCGACGAGCGCTACGTCGTAGGAGTCGCCCGCCCGTTCGTAGATCGGAAATCTTCGTCGGCCGCACGGTTCCGCGACCGGTTCGGGCGCGTCAACACCGTGTATCACAATGAAGATTGCTTCACACACGTACCCGTAGATAGCGTTGCGCAATGCGCGTTACGTCTTCGTACATTATTAAGTACCGCTGCCCAGTCGAGTCGAACGCAATTCCACCAACGCGCGTGGTATGAGCCCACGGTCGGCGCAACAGTCCGAACGTGTTTACGTCCAAGTGTAACTGAATCATCACTTCATTTTCCGCGTAAAGTTACGTTGCACGCACGTACTTAACGATGACGATGACCTTCTGCGCAGCGTAGCGCGATCGACGTTACCGAATACACCGACCGGACGGAGGAACGGTTACCGGGTGGTACCCGTAACGCGCATACGTTTTACACTTCCGTTCGGCTTGTCTGCGATCGAATCGCTATTAAAAACGCGTTGATTCATTTTTATTGAAAGAATGACTACACCGCACGCGGAGCGCGTGAACCAATGTCCGTCGTTACGATTTGTCGCAGTCCAACGTGCACTCGTCCGGATCGGTACAATGTTAGTGCAATCGGTACAGTTGGGTTTCGACGGTACAATGATTAATGGGTGAATCAGAGGAGACGTATATTGTGTTCCGAGTACAACTGCGTAATCGTAACGCGATGAAACATTACTCGATTGTACATCATTAATGTTACAACGTTAACGGAATTTTCGGAAAAGAAAAATTTCTCTTTTACGATTGTTTTCGTAGTACTCCGATTCGTTGTTTTAATTTTAGTTAGAAATCAATTTTATTCGATTGGTTAAGGTTACTGTATTCGTTAAACGAAGCCCCCATTGATGTATTATTATCATCTTTTTTTTGTTTGTTTATTTACGGTCTTTGTATTCCCCCCCCCCCCCCCAATCTATAGAGTTGTGTAACAGAAAATGAAATAAAGTTGAGATTTCAAACAACTCTTAATGGCTATATGACACTGATTCGAAACCCATAGCATATCAGTCAATGTTCAATTTGTTTATTAAAAATAAAATACCTAAGTTAAATCAATTGTTATTCGTATAATGAAAATAAAATGTTCTTAAATGTATTTATGCGCCAAATATGAATGTAGTTTATTTGTTGCGAAATAATTTTTAGATCGATTATCCGAATTAGCATTAGTTTGTTATTGCAATAGTTTTAATTTGTATTAATTGTGTTATTTATTGACATACAACGTGAAACCGATTGTTATTTAATTATTTGTGATTGTTTCATCAAATAATCACGACAAAGATACGTATGCTTTCTATTTTAGAAATTATAAAAATAAAATAAATTCTTGTTTGTAAGTTCATTTTTAGTATAGTAATTTAATGGAGAGTGGTGCTTTTGGTGAAATAAACAAATGAACGGTACATTAAAAATAATAATTTAGGAATGTATTACCTAATCTAAATGTAAATATTTGCCTGATTGGCACAACAAATGCAATAAATACAATAAATAAACAGAAACTAATCGCAGCAACAAGGATATAATACGAATAAGATAATAAATGGATCAAATAAATAAATATAAATAAATCAACAAGGTGATATGAAATATAATAAAAACAACGTGCCCATGGCGATAATGCAAATATTTTAATAAAACTAACGTGCCCGTGGCGGAAATTCACATAAAAATAATAAAACAAATACGCCTGAAAGGGCTAGGCCCATCGGAATTTACGCTGATAACCAACAGATATGGTCACTAAACACTCACAACGTGTGACTGCGTTGATTCGCGGATTTCATCCCACGTGACCATACCGAGACTGCGACAGCAATTTTTTTGCCCAAGACGCAGTGATACAAAAATAATACAAATAAATACTTGTCATTAATAATAATGTATTTTACATGGCTTGTACATTTTTTAAATAATAATAATACTTAACAAATATTACAAATTATTACATTAATATTTAATAACATACAGAATAGTATTTTACCCCGATGCACCACTAAGGTATTATCTTGTATCGATGTAGTCAGAATCTAATAAATAATTGTATTTATACTTTATTTATTTAAAATATAAAAATATAAGAGTATACATTATAAATTTTAAGGGTTACGGGGAGAAACGATAATAGTCAAAAGCATCAAAAGTCTAATAATTATATCATCTTATAATTTGCTTTGAAAAGTAAATTCAATTTTTTTTTATTAATTTTATATACAATTAGTTGTGTTAACACAATAAATTTTTTTTTTTTTTTAATCATGTTTTACTTTATCTCTTAGTTTTTTTTTTAACTTAGTAACTTTAAAACTGCAATACTAAAAAATTTAGAAATATTGACTATTATCGTTTTTCCCAGTTTTCAGAAGTGCTGAAATTATATCAAATATAATATAAAAATAGAAATGTGTACATAATAATATTATGATATTATTTTACAACCAAAAGTCATGACCCATTCCTATGTTTTATTTATAAAAAAAAAATACTCGTTGCCCTGGTAGTTATACATTACACTGTTATAAGACCGTAACATTTAATTAATAATTGAATTAAACCAATGCGCTTTATTTCATGTGAAGTAGTACATAGAATAAATATTACAGTACAATGAATCGCATTACTAAAGTTGTCATCTCTCTGGGATGTAACATGTTTAGCGTCGAGTTAGCGTTCAATTTACTCCAGAGAAAAGTTTTTGCCGAAAATAAACTGGATTTATACGTACTGACTTTTGACACGGACGCGGTAAAAGAAATGGCGGAGTACATTAAAACATTCGGTTTCTCCAATATGAACGGTACATTAATAAGCAGCATTTTAAACGTATCTAATAATATATACATATATGCTGTATTGTATCTTCGATACGTTTTATTTTTAAGAAGTATTCATCGATTAATAATAATCACGAGTAAGTGTTTATTTCCCATTAATTAATACAATTACAAATACAAATAAAAATTTAAACCTAAACTCAACATAATTTTCATGTATCCCAGATCAGTAAAAGATCTTAACCATAACGAGTAGATTTTACCGATTCAATTTTCGAAAAAAATTCCATCCTGTATTTTTATTAAAAAAAAAAAAAAAAACCTTGGATTGTGAAAGTTCTGAAAATTATTCTGTAGCATGTTAGAGACCTTAAGGCCAATGTCCTTCAAACACATCGTCGTTCAGTCTGGTGTGTGTAAATTTAGTCTTTATACACTCGTCGAATGAATTGAATATGTTGTGAACGATGAACATTAATTAAATAATTATCAAAGAAAATCATCACCTTAAAGCTTGTTTCTCGAGTTATGAGAAAGGAAAAAACGTAAGACACACGCATACGCATACATGTAATAATAAAAATAAAGATGCAATTAAAAAAAAAACAAAGCTTCGATACAAAGCCATAATTTAAAAAACTTGTAAAAAAAATAAAGTTCGTGTAAACATTTTTTTAACGCACACATAATAATTATGATTTTGATAACTCGAAATCTTAAGTAAGCGGAACATAAGTTCCTCTCGTCGAACTTATCGAGTTATCAACGGTCGACCCCGTACACAGAAATACAGAGCTGTGTTCGTTATACAACGTGAACATCATTACGACGGTCCGCAGAACTCGTCGCGACCGAGGACCAGCGTGCGGCGTTTCGGGACGCCGACTATTTGATTGTGACGACGTCCGGTTCGGGCGCGGGAGTCGCGGCCGAGGCCGTCGAAAACCTCGAGAGCTTGGCGCACGTTTTCGAAAAGGTCGACGGAACACGTCACAACGGTAACCGTAACCGGTCGTTAACCCGAACGTCATGTTGCAACAGGCCGAGCTGTTCGACCGGTTGGCCGGTCCGAGGGCCAGGGTGCTGGTGATGGGCCCGCGGTCGAGCACGTGGTTGCAGATCTTCGCGGAGGTCGCGACCAACCTGAGCGCGCACAACTTCACCGGTCTGTCGAGGCACTACGCGAACGAAGCGCGGGAGCTAATCGCTCGGAAACTGGACGTACGCGTAACACAACGCGTACCGTTTGCGGAAAATCGCGATCCGGCGATTCGCACAAGGGCCCGGGACGTTCCGGCGACATGCCGTGTTACGGTTAAAAACGTTATCTCGACATCATCTGCCCCTGGCGAATCACTGTATTTGCGCCTCCTCCTCCTCCCCCCCCCCTCAAATGGGAATTTTGTATTTTTTTACAACAAATCATTTGAGATACGTAAAGCATATATAAAAAACATAGTATACGAGTTAATAATTACTAATAAACCTTAATAACATTTGTACTACATCAAAACATAAACAATCAATAAACACGATAAAAACATCTGATTTTATTCAAATGTTTTTGTTTTACAATCGTATTAGACGGTTTTACATTTATTTTATACAATATTACAACGGTACTTTTTTCGCTTTTATAGAGGCAAATTTATCAATGACATTATCAAATGAAATTATTTTGACTACATCTTTTTCATATTTCGTGAAAAATATTACACGAGTAGTGTTGAAATTTGCGCACTTCTTGGAATTGCGCCCCTGGCCCATGTCCTCTGCCCTACACTGAATACGACCGCTGTTTGCGTCGGCCCAGCCAACTTTATCCGAAACGCATGCGAAACCGTGGTACGAAAAAATGTCTCTATCGTTCGTCCGTCCGCCGAGACACTTCTTATTCGAAATTTCGAAACGTGGTCGACGTTTTGAGATTTTATCTCAACCGTTGGCCGGATCGGGTAAAACGCCGTTAGGGCATGTCGCTAAACTCGTCTCGTTCCCGCGACAACGCGACCGGACGATGGCGTTGGTTTGAACGTCGCGTTTGCCCTTAGTGTGAGGCGTGCGAACTGTCGGGCGTGCACATCTGGGGCGAACGTTTCTTGGACACGACCGGAGCCAAGTGGACGACGACGGGATCCGGCCCGGCAAACGGGTCGCTGCAGTGCGGACGGACGGAGCACAACGTGATCGAACACTTGCCGG
This sequence comes from Sipha flava, assembly GCF_003268045.1. Lineage (NCBI taxonomy): Eukaryota > Metazoa > Arthropoda > Insecta > Hemiptera > Aphididae > Sipha > Sipha flava. The sequence continues at coordinate 387,133 of NW_020272828.1, forward strand.
CCGACTGGGTCGACATGCTCCACGAGCTGCAGCTGGTACGTATCGATTAACTAACTAACTAACCTCATCTATTGTTATTATACACCTAAATACATACTATAACTATGCGTAATCGGTACCGTCATAGTTTTCGTCGACAACAACCCGTTTCATGAGAAAACGACACGGGTTGCGACTTGTGTACTATTACTATTAATTTGCTATACTATTTTTATCTATAGATAAAATGATATTCGTAATACATAATTTGTGGGACCCCATACGAGTGCGAAGCTCGGTGCGATCGCACCTCTTGCCCCCCTCCAGGGCCGGGGCACAGATCGAACGGCAGCGTTAGGTTAATGGCGATGCGCTTTGACGACGTGCAGTTCGAACGAATCGACATTTCGTACTTTGTCTCAAATGATACCCTTCACAAAGATTTCTTTATTCACTACGTTGAATATGTTGCTAAAATCTTTTACAAGCTGTTCTATTAAAATGTAATAAATCATCGTAACCCCTGGTTTCAGGACTATCCATTCCCACCATTCTCGGTGATCCAAGTAGGCGGCTATCCCCCATATATGCAAGACATGAAAGTCCGTCGATTGAAGGTTTTTCCCCCAAAATCGTTAGTCTCTAAAATCTTAACTGTTTATTTTATTATTTTATGTTAACTTTAAAACACTTGAACTTATTGTAAAACTTATGTTTACAGATAATTCAATTGGATATAAAAAAAATTGTAAAATCATCATTGTATGTGTACTCTGTTTCTGCATAGCAATCGGTTCAAACGAAAGCAAACAGACAGCGTGTTATATCTGCGGTGTGCCATCACATAATTGACTGGTGTCGCGGTACGGGCGACAGGAAAGTGTGTATGATGACAATTGTACAAAGACCCGGTCACATTAGTGATAGAATTTATTCGTCTTATCCGGCGGTAATCGATCAGACTGGCAATATATCCGTTGTTTATGTAAGTATAAGAGTTAACGTTTTTCTTTATATGTATAATATACACATAAATATTTGTATAATACATACATTGTATATATTATATAAATTAACAAAATAATAGAATAATCAATTTCATAGTATTATGGTCTCGATTTTTTTTTTTTTTTTAATCTATCATTTACAACATATCAGCTGTATGTGGCAAATTGTTTTTGAACCGAATTGGCATTACTACAAATATACAACTTCTTGATAAGTAATTTTTATAAATATTCACGAAAAGGTACAATCATAGGTAGCATAACGAAGTGAAGATAGCTTGGACAAAAGAATGCATAGATAATATTTTTGATCATGTTAAAGAATATTGAAGTACTAAATAGTTTCAATAAAAGTTAAACACATATTACAATCGTTCGTTAGTTTTAATAAATTAATAGAAATTCGTATGTTGGTTAGGTGAAGGTAAAAAAAAATAGAAAAATTGAATTATCTTAGAAATTAGTCCATCCAATCTCATTTTTTTTTTTTTTTTTTTTTTAGTTAATTGATCGATTTGATCTTCAATGTTATAATACAGTTTATATATAGGGTTATTTAAAAATTGTATAGAACGAAATCTTTGTATTATCCAAACATAACGGCTAATAAAACATTTAATTTTGTCATAAATACAATAAAAACCATAAAATGTTAACATTTATTTTCGTTTGTTATAGAACAGTGAAACGGAGCCTTCGATTATTGTAAGACTCTATAGATTTTACGAAAATCAACAAAAAGTAAGGCATCGTATCCGAATGTTTTTGAATAACACAAGTAAACAAACAAATAACGAATAATATTAAACTTGTATTTGTGTAAAAATGCTTCGTAATAAAAATACAAATTTAAATATAACACGTACGATTGATGTTAATATTATAAATTACTTTTATTATTATCTGTATATTTTTGAACCAACTTATTATTATTCTAATTGTATTTTGTGATTATTTTTCATTAGTTTAAAAAAATTCTTTGGAAAATTATTCAGTGACCTTAAACATATAGTTATACTTTTAAGTGTAAGTAGATTAGTTATTATATTAGGTATATTTTATAATGGTAATTTATTTTTTAATTTATACATAGAAACCAGGATTTTTTTTTTTTTTTGAGGAGAGGGGGTAAACATTATTTTCTCCAATGTGGCATCGGCTCTTAATCCGGCACTGTATGTGTGTCGTATAAAATAAATGTAATCATAGGCAAATTCATTGAAATGTACTTTTATTTATTTATTCAATTAGTGATACACATATCTTTAATATAAAATCTTAAATTTCAAGGACCTTAATTAAATTATTTTAGCACACCTATAAAATATGTAAACCAACAAATTATGTAGGTAGGTATATTATGGTTTTATAAAAACCTAGTTATTAAAACCAAGAAGCGGAAATTAATGTAAAACTATATAATTAGTATTTTATTTCGCAATATTCGCCTCAGAAATATTCATATAAAATGAATATACAATACTTAGATATTTTTTTTTAAAGGAATAGGACTTTCAATTATTTTCCAAGCTAAAAAAAGATGCAAGCAACTGTACTATACTATAAGAAATTCTGTAACTGTATGTCGTCAAATATTAAATACTATGTATACATAAACCGAGCCAAATAGAGGAAGGGAAAATATCCCCCTTAGCTCCCTTGGATACGCTTTTGAGTTATTACGTTTAACATAATAAGCACCATTAGTGTATCCAATCAGAAAGCCGGATGTCAGGACAATGTCTAAGCTGTAACAGCACAAAGAACTAAAATTAAATTTTACGAGAGAAGAAACGGAGTACAATATTTTTAAGGAGGGTTCAAATGGATACAAATTGAGTACAAAAAAATTAAATCGGTTGGGATTCGATCGGCCGACTTTTAGTTTATCTGGATGCTAGAACGACGTCGTTACAGCGCTCGTACTTAAGATTCGGTTTTACGTCATGAGGAAAAGGGAAGAACATTTAGATGGATACAAATCGGGTACAAAAAAAATGAAATTGCTTTGCATTCGATCGGTCGACTTGCGGGTGCCAGAACGACTCGACTTATTTTATTGTATATTAATGTTGCCATTTATCACCATGTTGTATGAAGCTTTGAAGAACATTTTCCAAGGATTTCCGCATAAAAATTATTTTTGGTGTTCCGTGATCTCAAAGACTTTAAGAAAGATTGCTCTATACGCTCCGGGTATAACAACTATTAGCACATGACATTTTATGAATGAAAATTTTTCAAATTTTTCATTATTAATTATTATAAACAATATTTATATTCGTTCAACGGATAAAATTGTCAGTTCATTTTTTTTATTCAATCTTGAATTGACCCTAATATTGTAATTTATAATTTCGTTAAATTATAATTAATATTTAATTAACATAAATTAATATTTTATTCTTCTTCTTCTCCTTCGCCTTTCTCCTAACTATTTGGAGTTGGCCACCCTTGTCCAAAACCTTCAGTCATCTCAATTTTTTACATTTCCTACGCATACACCAACAGCCCTCATATCATTCTCAATCCTATCCAACAAATTTTTGGTTTTTCCTAACCCTCCCCCCCTACAAGTCAAAAACTGAAATTGCGTCTATGGATAGGACAAGAAGAATTATGGTTCCGACATATAGAATAGGGAAATGGATTTTATGGCCTACTGAAACTGTTTTCTTCAGTTAGCAAAAATAAAAATCATAATTATTTAAATACTCGTATTATGATAAATTTAATTTTAATCAAACTGCTACTTTATCTTTTGATAAACAACCTAGACGTACAACTTATAAAAATTCGTGTGGCCTAATAGACAAACATACTGTTTGCACAATAATGTACTCATGGCCGTCAACAGGTTAAGTTATCTTTCGATTTTAATTAGCAATAATTCTTTATTAATTATATTATAAACTAATTTATTCATGTGATGCGGGTTAACATATAGTTAATAATTATCTAGCAAAAGATTTTTCGAGCCGATACCAATGTTTCCGGTTTACGTTTACAACAGCACAGATTGCCCGTGTCTGAGAGAATTTAAAAAAGATAAAATGTGAACTCGGGTCTAATTGTTCTGCGAAGCGTCCCGCGAATTAGACGGGGAAATTAATAATACGCGGCCTGGCACACAACGTCTGTCGCATTATCATCGTCCAAAAGATCGAGCTCGATCGGGTTTTATCCGAGATATTAACATTAAGTTTTTGAATTTTCTAATCAAAATACACATGGCTTTAATTTCAAAAGAAGTTCCAACTTAAAACTGTATTGTGTTATATATTCATGAAAAATATATATATTTTTTTTTATATTAGAACTGCATTTTATGGTGTATTATAGAGTTTAATAATCACATCTATAAATGTACATTTTAATACGCATAAATAAAACATAAAATAGAAAGCACCACTTAACCGTACGGCTTTCTTATTTTGCGTTGTTATACCTACCCATAATTTATCTTTGAATATATTTTCTAAAGCTGGAAATTTGATATATTAAATCGTATATGAAAAAATTAAATCATATCACAGTATGGACACACACACATGATATAGTCAATTGTTATATATATAATGGAATTAACAATAATTGTTATTATTTTATTATTAACTAATTTTTTTATTCATTTAGTAAAATTATTACATTATATAATTATTAAAAATATATATATTTACCAAGTGAAAAAAGTTATTTTGAAGTTATTTTGTAACAATTTCCTCATAATGTCGTGACATTAATATTACCAAATGACCTTAGTTATCGAAGGCTGTTTTTACGAGATTATGATTATCTTCTGTCACTCCCAGCTGATCCCATTAAAAGTCAATAATCAACACGCAACATCAACAGGTTAAAATATCAAATAATGGAATTGTATTTTTAAGCCTGTAAGGAAACACTGTTCAATTTGTAATATACAACGTATAAGTGACTGCCAATAATATATATCACAATAACATTATTGTTGTTTTGTGTTTGAACTTGTCGTTGGTCGAAATATTCAAATTCCCCATAATTAACAGTAAAATTTAAATCAAGAAACGTTTAAGCTGGATGTATCTGAGTTTTTAATCAGTTGTGTTTGTACATCTTAATGTGTAAATTTTAATTATATTTTGCACACGTTAAAATTAATTTATATATGCACAAATACTATTTGATAATTTTTATATACATTTATCTATTTTATACGTGATATACATAATACATAAATAATATTTAAGTAAATAGGTATGTACATATATGTATAAGTGAATTCATATTTTTTTTTAAAGGTTGTAATGATTTTAGTTATTATGAACAATTTTTACTGGTCCCTTGAATGTCATTATAAATGGTTTCAATTGCATGCCACAAATATTATAGAATACAAATTACTATAAACATATAAAACCAATTAAATAATAAATAAATAATTTTCAATTAAATTTGCTGTATTAGTAAAATCAGAATTATACAGGAACATAATTACTTTTAAGTATTTGAAATTACAAAATTGTGTTTTTTTTTTAACACCTACTTGATAAGTAGTACTTATTTTTTACCTTGCAATTTTAATTAGCAATACTGCTTTAGTGATTGTATACAAAATAATCTATTCATACGAAGAGAGTCATTTTGTAATTAATAGTTAACTAGCAAGAGTTTTTTCGAGATAGTACCGATGATCCGGACTTCGTTTTCTACAGTCATAGATGCAATTACGACAGGGCTTGGGGAGCTTAGCTCCCCTAATGCGAATTCAGTTCCCCGGATTCAACATCGTTTTATAGCGTATAAATTTATTATTTTATATGATTGTGCTTTTATTATATTTAAATTAAAATTTTATCATGCATGATTACCGCTGTTAGTCATTATAACTAATAATAATAATTTAATGATTATTTTGGATCATTTAAAGGTACGGTGACAAAGCTTCAACTTATAATTTTTTTGTTAAAAACGATAGAGCTGAAGTCACCCCGTCCCTTTATTGCGCCTAACCCTACTTGCGCCTATGATAACGGCACAAGCTGTGGCCGGCAGAATTAAAAAAAGATAAAATGTGAACTGGGGTCTAATTGCTCTGCGAAACATCCCGCGGGGAATACGCGGATACGTGGTCTGGCACACAAACGTCTCTCGCATTATCCTCGTCTAAAAGATTAAGCTCGATCGGGTTCATATTGATTTTTGTTGTTCGCCTTTCAGGGATTTCAAATTTGTAATGGTATTTTGCACGCGTCGTGTCATCAGCTCGCTGCAGATAAACCTCGTACATCTTTTGCGGTAGGTCGGGCGTACAACATCCAACACGATCGGTGTGCTTTATTTATTTTATTTCCACCATCGTACCAGCACATAAACATGTTTAGGTTCAACGTACGACAGTCCAAAACACAGGTGAAACATCCAACAATGAACAAATTGTGTACACGGCGTCGCGCATGTACACTCGGTTGCAGAATAGTTTTCGCGTGTTTCGCTCTGTTTTCATTATTCATTGTCAGGGTTGTGAATTTGATGCATACAAAAAGTGTTAAATGTGCATGTATTTATGCATTGAAAAGAGGAAAAGTATGTGCTGAACCATTCCAAAAAATGTACAAATATTCAGAAAAAATACTGTTCAATGTTAAATATTCATTAAAAATGTATGTTTTAAAAAGAGGAAATATTCAAATTAATAATTAAAAATGATTTACGAAAACAAAAATCTTAACAACGTGTGATGAACTTCGTGACGAAAATGTCATAATAGAATATATGCAAAAAGTAGTATTATTTAATTAAGTAGAACATGAAACAAATTCGTATCCGGATCCGAATTGAATTAGATCAAAATATGCAATCATATAAACGAACTCTAGTTATAATCATATATTTTACTTCTATACTCACGTAATGAGTAAGATTCGAGAATTTTTGCACACAAATTATAGGAAGTATAGATTCACATATAATAATTGAAGTATTTGCAATAATTCAAAACTGACTTTTTTATATAAGTAATTGAAATTGAAATCTAAAAAAAGAGTTTAATTATAATTTTAATTAGCAACAATAATGATTTTTATGTTTGTTACGTTTTAAATGTGTAGACATTTGTTTCTGTTTAGTTATTTTTTGACAACAATAATAATCTTATGAGTATAAATCTATAATATTATTCTGTATGATGGAATTTATTTTCTTCGTCTTCTTCTCACACAACGAAAAAAAGGTTTAATATTATATTAAATGTAAAAAAAAAAAAAATGTTAACTTAAAGAATAAATACGTTTTATAAAAAAACATAAAAACCAGTTAATATGCTCTAAATGACAATTTAATTGTAAAAATTTGTCCAATACGCATTCAGCATAAAAAAATGACAAAATATACAATATAAATGTTTGTATCTTAGTCCGTTATGTTTTAAAACAAATAGATATTTTACTTAAATTGTTCTACAGCAATTATTAGAGAATATGCAAATGCAACAAGTCTCAAACCCTAGTGACGAATCACATCGGAACAATTCAAACTACCGATGTGGCCGAACACTTATGTTCATAAATATTATTAAATAGCTTATCGAATTTTGCATTTTCCCCGTGATCCCTGGAAAAAAAATGAAAGGACCAGTCATGGTCGTCCAGCATGATTTTTGTCTAGTTCCTGTGCAAGGATACGCAATCCGCCGTGACTGCCGTCTGGGGAAATCCCCCTGTTCTGCGTCGGCAATTTTTTCAAGAACACCAGTGATATATTACCGATCCATCGCAGTTTTCGTTAGTTTCACCAGAGCAACCGGACCTGTCAGACGGATTATTAATATTACTTATTATTTGTTGTTTAAATCGTTCAGGAAAATCGTATCCGTTTTTTTATTCTCATCAATAAAACAATATCTATCTATCTATTTTTTATATTTTTATTTTTCGAATAAACACGACGATATATTTTTTACTGGTGCACTGCGGAACTAACATTGGAATAGTGAGTTTCGAAGGAGTGGTCGAAGAAAAAAAAATATTAAAGGACAGCAAACAAGTAATTTAAACTTATACGTCTAAGTGAATTCATAACTTTCGAAATTGGCGTTTAAAACTCCGATTTTAAAACGACATTCGCGACGATCATTCACTCCACTCTTTTACAACGCCGAGTATGCTTAACCCTTTTGAATGATACTTTTGAGCGATTACTACACTTGTACAAAACTTAAAACAATATTTAACTGCAAAATTTGCACTTTGTTAATCAATCAAGATGTTATTTTATAGCAAACAATTAAAAACGCATTACAATTTATACTTATATCAAATACTGACATCATCTCGTATACTTGTTTTGGTTGGGGCAAAAAAAAAAATGTTTTAATTTTCACGTTTAAACGTGGGTTTTTAATTTATTAAAATGTAGGTAACTGAATAGCATGTTATTTTATCACTATGGTTCAACACTTTTATAATGGGTTGTACAACCCAAAAAAATGTTGGACCCGTTATTAAATATTAAGAAGAATTTTAAACACCACTGGTGGCTTTGACATGTATTTTTGTAAATATGTAAAAAATGAACAAAATCGCTTTTGATTAAATAAAATGATTAAAACATGTTTTAAACATTAGTTTAAAATAAAATGTTTTTAAAATCTCAACTCTGCTTCTTGCTCTCATCGCATTATTTTACGTGTTGCGTGTGTTACGTAAACGGTTCTCGCATGCATCAGTTTAAGCTACGATTTCACCGTCATAGTCGATCAACAATCATAGTTCATTGTATTTTTTTTTTTCTTCGGAAGCCTTTTTTACAGAGTAAAATCGTATTCCCGTTTCGTGCAACATGCTCGTTCAAACGACTAACCTAACTAACCTAACCCAAACAATTAATAATACGCACTATATAATAATAATTATTTTCCTTCAAATAACACACTAGTAGTGGTAAAGTTGTGCACTATAGTAGTACCTCCGGCTGGTTATATATTCGTGATAACGAATTTGAATATTTTCACTGAACGAAAATAATAATAATTTACTTCATGTTCCAGTATGACTACTACTCCACTAATGGATAATTACAACTCAAACTGTCAGAATATAACTCAACAATCAGAAATTCAATCGTTTTATAACGATACAACTATATTTTTAACGGGTGCTACTGGCTTCGTGGGAAATCTAATATTGGAAAAATTAATAAGGTATCAATTTTTCATTGACATAAGTTCAAACTATTAAACCCAGACACGACTGATAAATAGTCATAATATTATATTCGGTTATCATTTAAATCGTTTCAGTTATTTTAATCGAAAATCAATTAAATCAAGGAATTCCATTTTGATTGTGTTTTATTAAATTTATTTTTTAATTACTTATGTACTACATAATATCATGCTATCGATGTATATAGAACATATAATCTGATAGAAAAATAGATGTTCTTATTTTATTTTTTCATTTATTGTGATCTCAAAAAATTCAAATTATATTAAAATTATTTTCTATAGTTGATTAATCAATAATATTCACACTTGAAGATATTTTGACTTAATAAAAATTAAAAAAAAAATTTATAAATACGTTTATATTATTTTAATTAATAATATGTTTATATATATATAAAAATTCATAAATATATAATGAAATATGAAAATAATTGCAATTTATAAAACCAATTTGAACATATTATCAATAAAAATTAAGTTTATTTTCAATATTGAATACAAAGATTCACTTAAGTAATTATTATTTATTGATGACTTGCTTTTAGTAATAACGTATGAAATTAGTTTTAAATTAATAAATTAATATAAATATTTTGTTGGTTATTTAATAAAAGAACTTGTTCCGGCGTGAAAAAAATTTATATTTTAATCAGGGAGAAAAAAGAGAAAACTACCGAAGAGAGATTTAAACAATTATTCGAAGACCCTGTAAGTATTATTATTAAATTTGATGTCATGTTAATATTCAATTTTAAATTTTTAATGTTAAATTAGAAATGACAACAAATACTTATACTTATAAATACTACTAAACGTTCAAATAAAAATATCTCAGTAAGTTTAATAGTTAAAATATTATTTTTTTTCTGCTTATATAAATTTCCAGTAAAATATTAATTTTTTTACAAAGAAAATTGTATGAGAAATCTTGCAAATATCAATTTTTTAAATTTAATGTAGAAAACTGAAAGTTTCATAAGTTTTTTAATTCTAAAATACAACTTTTTTTTGTTTTTTGTATTATTTTATCAAAATTTAACCGTGAACGATTAATTTTTTTTACAGTAAAGCTTGTTTTTTTTTTTTTTAATCAGTTAAAGATATGTATAACGAACTTTATATTAAATAGTTTTGTCATTTCGATAAGCCAACATTGTTTTATCGACATATTACTAACAAATGTTAAGAAAACATGAACATTTTAAAGATCTATAAGTTGTTTAAAAAAAAAAAAAAATTTTAATAGTATATAATTGGTGACGTCAAATTGTAGTGAAAATTTCAAATCTATCAAACTTTTTATTATATCATTTTGATACCATAATAATTATAGTTAGAATATTTTTACATCAACTTAATTTAAAATATAATTTTCTTTGTATTGTCTTCGCTTCAAATGAATGATTAACAATATAATTAATAATTATAAAATTATTATAATAAATAATGTAATGATGAATAATAGTATATATGTTAATTTTCTTCTTGGTTCATTGACATCGAAAAGCCTTGAGGTTTTCCCTTGATCACTAGCAGCATTTTGGCATTACACAACTCTATCGAAGTATAAAAATGAGTACAGTACCATTTACAAATTTGATATGATTTAACTCTTTAACTTTGCGGTTGATGTGTATGTGCTCAACTGCCTGAATTACGTCAGTTAATAAATTACACTATTAACCTTTTTAAAAGTACTTGTTTTATTCACATAAATAATTTTAAACACAAATTGTGTTTAATAAAAAAAAGTTCATTGTATCCATTTTAAAAATACTAATATATTTCAAAATAATGAATGTTCTAACACATGATTTCAATATAAAACAAATTTAAGGATAAAGTGTATTTTGAACTCATCATAACACACTATATGATTTTAGATATTTTCGTTAATGAAAAAAGAACAACCGAATTATTTGACAAAAATTTCTGTTATTATTGGTGATTGTAGTATGCCGAGCTTGGGAATAGATGAACAAAACAAGGAAATTCTTAAAAATGAAGTATATAAATCAGTTATAACAATTAAATAAAAATAAATGGTAATTCAAATAAACCTGTTTTTTTTCAGGTGAACATAGTCATACATTCCGCCGCTACAGTTCGATTCGACGAACATTTAAGAACTGCCGTAAATATTAATATAAATGCTCTACAAGATATTTTAAAACTGAGCAAAGGAATAAAAAATTTAAAAGTAAGAAGCTTAGTTAATGAGGTCGTCCGTAGTTTTTTTTTTTTTTTCTTAAAATAGTTGTGTTTTCCAAATTATAGTCATTCGTTCACATTTCCACTGCTTATTCATACTGCGCTGGGAGGGATGTTGTAGATGAGATGTTTTACCCATCACCTATTAGTGGAGAAAAATTATCAAACCTTGTTAATTCTCTCGATGACGATTATATCAACAGAATCACACCTGCGTAAGTACTAAGTATATTATCGTACCTACTGAGAATATGCCACGTGCACAAAACGCCTTAAAAATAAAAATAACTGAACATCTGACATAATTTGTAAAAAATATCGTTAAATAAATAATTAAAAGCATTTATATGATTTTTCATAACATTATTCGGATTCTAAATACGAATAACACTAGTAATGTGTCTGTAAAAAAATATTTCAAAACATTGATAAAAACAAACGTGATGATAACAGAACCAAAATTAATTACTACACCGAGTGAACGCTATGTAGCATTGTTGCGGATTCAATACTACACACAATCAAATTCTGCGAATGTCTTATGAGATGTTTAATGATTTTAAATCGATAACTGATAACGGTTTAACGTGTTAACCGTATTATTATCATTGCAGACTCTTGGGAGAATGGCCAAACACATATGCCATGACAAAAGCCATTGCCGAAGGTGAAATAATTATTCACGGCAAAGGATTACCTGTGGGCATCATAAGGCCATCGATGAGTGAGTACAGCACATTTTATTGTAGTAAAATTTTATTGATTCAAATCCTAGTGGCTTCTGTAGTTAATCTCCCTCTCCTCAACCATGTTATAGTTACAATCTTGTCCTTTACAAATATAACTTACCTACTTTTGAAGACCAAAAGTGTTTTAATAACGTCTCTTTCCGCCACAATCTTATCCATAGGTTCATTTATTGTATGAATTACGCGATTTTACCGGTTTCCAGATGGTTACAATCTTCTTCTTCTTCTAATGGCATTTCTACTCTTTAAGAGTTTTTGCCGCCATTACTACACTTCGCCACCTGTCTCTATCTTGAACTGTCTCCCTCCAATTCTCAACTCCAAGGATTTTTAAATCTTCTTCTACCACGTCTATCCATCTTTTTCTCGGTCTACCTCTTGGTCTTTTACCTATTGGCTTCCATTCCAATGTCACTCTAACTATTTCATTCTCTCGTCTTCTCATTATGTGTCCTAGCCATTGTATCCTTTGGCTTTTAATGAAGCTTGTTACTGTTGTTAGTTCCAACATATCGTACAACTCTCTGTTGTACCTCCTCTGCCAATTCCCCGTTGTTTCGTCAAAGACAGGTCCACATATTTTCCTCCATATTCTGTGTTCAAATTTCCTCAGTTTTCTCTCTGTTTGGTTGTCGTCCAAGCTTCGCAACCATATGTTAGCGTCGGTCTTATAATGGCTACGTATAGTCTTGCTTTCGTCTTTCTTGATAACATTTTGGACGTGAAAAATTTTGTCAATTCATAGAACGTTCTCTGAGCTTTGTTTATCCGAATACTTATTTCCTTTGACCAATCATTCTTTGTACTTAATGTAGTTCTCAGATATTTGAAATCGCTAACTTTTTCATAGGCTAAATTCTCCGACTCACTAGGGTCCTCCCCACTCTCAATTAGTTCCATTATCTTTGTTTTCTCAGTGTTAATTTCAAGACCTATTTTTTTCGCCGGTTACAATAATTTAATAAATTATTCCTTATTCAAGTTCAGGCATGTTAATTACGTGCTTACCCGTAGCACATATTGCAAGTGCACCTCATATACGGATACAATTACCTGTACGAGACTTACTAGTCCTACGGTTTTACCTCTTTGATTTTTCTTTTTACAGTTATCGCCACATCCGATGAACCCTTAAGCGGTTGGATCAACAATGTCTACGGGCCGACGGGAGTCGTAGCAGCTACTTGGATGGGTCTGATGCGGATCATGATAGCGGACCAAACGAAAATAGCAGACGTCGTGCCCGCAGACTACGTCAGCAACGCTGTTTTGGCTTGTGCATGGGACATACACAATCAATGGTAATTGAGATCGTACATGATCAGTTAGATTCCAACGTAAACAGTCTATCGAACTCCGTGTGAAAATTCTACGGATACATAAAATAAGAAAAAACCTTCTCTACTAGCTAATTTAGCTATTAAATCGTGTCAGATATTTTAGTCTTTTTTTTCTACCCGGTGATTGTGGATTTTTTTTATTTAGATTATGATTAATTTATTTAATATGATAATTCTCATTTTTTATTTATTATATATTTTCCTTCCCATAACTGCCTACGTGACGCGTTATTTTTTAATATATTCGTATAAAATCAACGTGATGTACTGCTACTTTCGCATTTGCTTCGTGCGCGTAAAAATGTTCTTAAAACCATTAATTACGGAGATAAAAATTGCACTATACTGAGATTATACCGTACTATAATGAATAGTGATGTATTACAAAAAAAAAAAATAAACACTTTTTAAATTCTAGGAAAGAGCACAACAACGCTAATGATGAGGTCAAAGACGACGGATTAGAGAACGATTCTTTCGTGCCACCTATTTACAATTACGTGTCTTCAAGTTCAAATCCATTGACGTGGGGTGAATTCATGGTGTACAACAAAAAATATGGATACCAAAAGCCTTCTGTGAAAGCGGTGAGCTGTTGAACGGGAAACAACGATAACACAATATATTATTATGCTATTGTATCGTTTACAGAACATAATTACGTTACATGATAATTTGACGGCAATACGTTTGTTTTTAGATCTGGCCGCTTCTGTTGAGACTGACGAAATACCATTTCGAATACATCATTCTATGTTTTCTTCTTCACACCGTACCCGCATTCGTCATCGATTCCATTGCCAAACTCACCGGAAGAAAACCCCAGTATGTGTAACACGGTCGAGACGAATCGTTTCTTGGCGGTCGTCAACTTTGAATGAATAAAACGCATGCATTATTTGTTTTCCAGGTTAGTGGACGGATATAAGAAAATGCACAAATTTTCCAGGGTTTTATCGTACTTCAGCTTAAAATCGTGGTTGTTTCGGGACAACAACACGAGATCTCTGGTACAGAAATTGTCAAAACTGGATCGGACCTTATTCAATTTCGACATTTCAAAACTGAACTGGGATTCATATTTCGAAAGACACATGACAGGGATCCGATTGTATATCTTTCAAGACCCAGTAGAAACTCTGCCCGAAGGGCATAAACACTGTAAAAGGTCAGCACAACGTTTAGTTATAAAAATTTTCCATTATTAATTTAATGGCTAATTTTTATTTTTTTTATTTTACAGATTATACATGGCGTATTACACATTAATGTCGATTTTTGCTGCGTTATTCGTGTTAATATTGTATCGAATTGTTTTGCTATTTCTTTGATCAATATATACGATGTGACGCTTCTTATTACTTGATTTAATTTAATAACTTATAAAATATTTAAATATTTATGATTATCACCTATTTGCCGTTTGTTTTATTGCTATTATTTAGATCAGAGGTTCCCAAACTGTGGGTCGCGACCCATAAGGGGGTCGCAATTATATTTTTAGTGGGTCGCGTTATATTTTTCATGTGTTTCTATTACTTATGGTTGATGTTTAATTATTTAATTAGTTTTATTATAAACTGTTATCTGCGTTTGTGACTATTACAAATTTACTGTGACCGATAGACATAATGATATTTCTTTATATGTCTATGCTCGACTGTGTCAACACAACGCAATCGGATTAATGATTATTGAAAATATAGCATTATATTTGAAACAAATTGGTACCTGTATCACGTTTAAATAAATTGATTATTATCAGTAACAAACGGTACATTGAATACGATACATGCACGCAGTTTAAATCTTGCTATTTTTCAAATAACCAATAAATTCGTTTTTTTTGTAATTTTGTATAGTTACTATGAACAAATGGTTAAATAAAAAGTCAATAACTCAAATTTCTACGAAAACTGAAGAATATATATAACAGAGATAATATCTGAGTCAGTGGTTAAAAGAGAAAATTAATTGATGATGAGCTTACAACAAGTTCTTTGCAATCAATATAAAAAAATGGATATCAATCCAGCTATGAAAAATAGGAAACAATTACGTCCTTCACATTAAAATTATATACTTTCTAATTAAATTACATAGTATAAACTTTTTTTTATAAATTTAATAATTTTCTTCAATTTAAAATGATAAAAGTAGCAACAAAAAAAAAAAAAAAAGGTCAATGATATTATTTTGGGTCGTCAAAATTGAAATAATTTCCAAAATGGGTCGTACTATAAGAAGTTTGAGAATCTCTGGTTTAGATCAAATTTTGAAACACTTGAAAATATTATACGTTTTTTATAGTTATCTGTAATATTTGTGTGATGATTTGAATTTAACTATTTTTCAATATACTATTATTCTAAACTGTATATGCTCATTCTACTTTTAAATCTATTATCGTTTACTGTATGTTATTTTTAAAATATTTTTATATCAATACATACTATGCATGTAATTTTACTTTGATTTTAGAATAATATGCTGTTGTAAATTATTGGTAAATATAGAGCTAATTAAATTTTCTGTATAGATAATTATATCACATTATTATATAAATATATATTTGGCGTACCAAATTTATTTTTAAACATATACTTAAGTCAGTGGCGTAGCCAGGGGGGCAAAGGGGGCTATAGCCCCCCCATGGGCCGTGTTTATATGTATAATGTATCTTGACTATTTAATAGAATCAATGGATACTCGTTTTAATCAAAGGCTTATTGATGTTATGCCACTTGAAGGACTTATTCCGGCCAATTTGAATATGTATGACGACAAAAATATTATAAAAACTGCTAAAATATATGTCCAAGATCTCCATGATGATACCTCATCTACAATCAGAGCTAACCTGTTCATATGGAGGCAACAATGGAGTCAAAATACTATTCCAAAACCGAATTCTGCTCTTGATTCACTCTCTCATCACACCAATCTTTGACCTAACATTAAAATACTTTTACAATTATTCGCCACGTTACCAGTTACCTCTTTCACTCCGGAAAGAACGTTTTCAGCACTTAATCGCTTAAAAAATTTTTTAAGAAGCACCATGTCGAAAACAGACTGAATGGGTTAGCTATGGCTAATATAAATAAAAAAGAGCAATTCGATGAAAGTGAAATAATTACTGAATTTGCCAGAAATTCGCCTAAGAGGATGCAGCTGTCAGAGTGGAGCAAGTGACTGATCACTGAAACCAAAATTATTATTATTATTATTATAAATTATATATTAATAAATATTTTTAAAACTATACTAAAATGCTTGAATTACGTTTAGAAACTTGGTGGTAGATGGTGAGGGGGGTTAAGGCTGAATTCTCATATCCTCTCTTACCTTACTTATCCAAAAAAGTAGTTAGCCCCCCCCCCCATTTAAAAATCCTGGCTACGCCACTGACTTAAGTAGCTGAATTACCTGTCGCTGCTGATATACAGTAAAAAAAAGAAAGAAAGAAAGTAAAATTAAATATTATTGTCGGCCCACATTTTTTAATAATAATGTTAATACATCTATATTAATACTAATACTTAACTATTACTAATTATAAAGCTGAAGAATTGGTTCGGCTGGATGCACTAATCTCAGTAACTATTGGTTCGTATTTAAGAATTATTTTTTTTATTTGGTTGTCCATTTCTTTGGAACGGCTAAGTAACATATTTAGAAAGTCAACATATATGTTGATTTTAATATGTATATTATACATCGCATCGCGCTATATACGCAAAATAATATCATTGTTTAAAAATAACTGTGCAACGAAATAATATTAATATGACGTTGATATAAATATCCTACATCTTATCTTCCATAAATAGAGCGATGTATATATATACGTATATTTATGTATTAAATATAATTGGTAATGACAATCAAGATATAATATTAGAATACTTTAACGAGACAGCATATTCTCCTACGTCTCGTCCTAGCGGAATATTAACGGGTTTCGAGATTATTATTATTGACTAATCCACGGATTATCAATAGAGCGCGCGACCAATGGTCGATATATCAGTACGCTCGACTTGTTTAAGGTACGGTTTCTAAGGTACGACATGTCGCGGCGACCTAACTTTGAGTCGTCGCGGTCGACGACGCTACTGCTCCGAGAGCAGTATCTTGCCACGTGTCACCGCGACACATCACAACGACTATTGAAATGTTTGTAGATATAATGGCGTCAACACTGATATTCTCGGCGTCGGAAGACGAAATTCTAACTCGTGAAGTCCAGAATAATACACTTCTTTACAATATTGGAGATCCAAATTACAAAAATATTATTCAAAAATATGGTATTTGATCATCATCAATTATTCTCAATCCCGATATATAAATAATTAATTTATAGGTTTTCTAATGTTTGGCGATGAGGTAAATAAAATTTGTTGTTGTTCTTCTTCTTCTCCTTCTAATAATAATAGTGTAAGAAGAATATTATTATTATTATTATTATTATTATTATTGTTTAAAATATATCTACTCGTTATGATATGATATTATATTATACGAAAAATACGTGCGCACTTGAACAAGTTTAAAAACGGACGCTGATCGAATACCAGTTATTACGCGACTTGTCGCGTCTTGGAAACCGCTCTATCCGAAAAGCGTCGCCGCGACATAAAATGCATTCAATTGACATTCGTCCAAATGTCTTGTGTCCAACTGAACGCGTCCATTTGACGAACGTGGTGTGACCGGATGAATTCGTAGAGGGGTTGCAATTAACAGCGATACATGTTGATGGATTGTGCTGAGCGAAAACTTATAATTGGAAGTTAATGGGAGGACAGGTTCCTTCGAATTGATTGTCGTCCATATAGGGCCAGCGGCAATGGGGTATGGTGGGTCGTCACACCCCCCCTGTTGAATTTTTTGTAATTATCAGTCGGCAATTTCAGGGAGCTGTTATCCGTTGGAAATTATACTTTTTGAAAAAAAAAATAAATAATATTTAATATAGTAATGGGTCCCGGCGGTCGGCAATTGAAAATTTACCGATTTAGGAATCTAAATACTGCCGACTGATATTATCGGCTACGGAGTATGGACCATTTTACGTTATTTTCTCTTAGTTCTGATATGTCAAAAGTAAGCGATTTTAATGGAAATCTGTATGAAGTTAGTATATTGAGACAAAAAAAACAGATGATTGTAAAACACTAAATGAAATTATAGATATAAGTAATAAACTAAAGGCTGTTATATCAACATATAATTATTTATGTAGACTTGCATTCACATAACCAGTTTCTGCTGCGTCTAACGAAAGGGTATTTAGTGTTCTTAAGTTGACAAAAAATCATTTAAGAACAACCATGACTGATAAGCGTTTGAACAATTTACTTATACTCAACACTTCTAAGGATATACTTAACAATATAAACATGAGTGCAATGATAAAAAAATTGGACAACTTCAAAAGAAAGCCGTATTAATTGTATACATTTTGTTGGAAGTAGATATTTTAAATAGGTATATATTTATTTATTTTTTATGAGTTAATAATATGTATGATTATTCATATTTTACTTAATTATTTATGACTAATTGTTATGAATGTTTTTTTTATTTTATTAACTTTTACATTTTCAATTTATAATAAGTTAATTAATTAATAAGTAACTACACGTGTAACATAACAGTATAATAAACGTTTTATATACAAAATATTAATTATTAAATTTGTTTATAACACATAATAAATAAATGTGAAATACAATATTTATGTTTTATACTTCAGGTAATCTGGTAAAATTTTTTGTTAAATATGATGTACTGCCATCTGCTATCTGCTAAATTAAAAAAATTATTATTATTATTTACTTAATTTTTTGAGTTATTGACAAACACTAATTGATTTTTATTCGTACATGACTTATTTTTTAGATCTTAAAATAGTTCCGACAGCCTTGTATCTTTACATCTGTATAAAATACAAGTAACAAATATTTTAACTACGCATAAAATGGTTTAAAATGTTTTAGTTCTATATTTTGTTTTTCTTTTCACTATTTCACTTCACCTTAACACAGCAAAACCAGGAATTTTTATACTTCACGTAGTATTTTTTTTAAAAAATTATGAGTCAGCATAAATTGAATTTCAGTCGGCTATACTTGATCTACCCCCCCCCTCGATAAAATTGTATAATGCCGGCCCTGCGACCATAACTATATGGCGAAAGCAGCCCGGCCCGGCGACGGGTTGAGATTTCGGCGGACGTAACCGGGTCGATCGGTCCCGTCCGTAGAGGAGAGACGACGTCCCCGTCGTTCCAGGTGTCCGCGATGGTTGTGTGGTAACACGCCTATCCGGCTAACAGTCTCTCGTTGAGTCGACGATGAACTCGTTGCTTTCTCACTTCTTGCGAGCGGAAGGCCTTGGTTATGGAGCTCCATAGTAGTACAGCTGGTGGCGTCGAAATCCAGGAGAGCACTGGAAGAACAAATTGCTTAGCTTTTACAAAAGGCAAAGACATGGGCGGGACAGCGAAACTTACCTTCTCGGTAATAAAATCAGAAATCGAAAATCAACAAAAAGAAAATCATCGTATTCGTAAGTTCTTGAATACCACGAGTCAAACAACAAGTGACGAATAATATTGAATTTGTGTTTGAAAACGTGTTGTAGAAATTATATATATTTACATTTAACACGTACGAATGTAATTTTGTATTTTTATTCATCCAATTTACTTTATTTATTTATTTATTTTTTAATCACAAGTCTACTGTGCGATACTGTACATGCAACTGCGGAGAGTAATAATATGGTTTTTGACATACTACAAAAATACAGAGGTGTACTGCATACGCCAGGGTCTATTCTAAGAATTTTTGTCAATAACGCATTAAATTCCTTCTACTCCTCTATCAAAAGTCACATTTATAACTCTACTCTTAACTAAATATACTAAATATAATTCTTTATATGAATAAGTACTACGCTAGATATTAGGTGCACTCTCAAACTAATACTGTACTTCAAATATGAATAAATTATACCAGTACAATAAATAGAAAGCCGACGATTTGTAAAATAATTATTGGTGGAATTACTAGAACTGAATCAAAACAAACCAAGGCTCGCATACCTATTATAATGTTATATTCATAACACATATAAATAGTGTATTATATACAATATACATAATACTAAATCAAACAAGTACAATTAAGGAAACAATTAAGAAACGTATATGTTCGGCGTAGGCGAGTACTGATAAGGTAATCGACTTCCGAAAAATAATCTTTAAAATAATACATATAACTGATAAAATAATTTAACATGTAATATTAAAAATTTGAAACTCACTTCACTAAAATACGCGTAATTCCCACAAAATTATGATATTGGTGGTTTTTCAAAAATATAATTTTCAAACCATTTTACCCAGGCCCGTAGCCATGGGTTACAGGTGTAGTAACACTCCCCCCCCCATTATCCGCTTTAACATTATACTGAAGTCTAATAAAGGTAAAAATTGATCATAAACCATGATAAAAACATATTTATCATAACGAAATATATACATAACAATAATGTAAAGCAGGGATCCGGCTTCTCATTACATCGTTTTGTCTAATAAACCAAAGCCGTGGTTTTATGTCGTATCATGCGCGATTTAAAATAGATACATATGACAAAAATGTACGTTTGAAATTTTAATATGATAAAGTATTTAAATACTTTTTTATACAATAGTATATTACACATGAATAGATATTCATGTGTAATATACTAATGTGTTTGTATTCTTGTACAATAAAGTATATGTAAAGTATTTATTTTGTTGTGTATAATTTTGAATAACACCCCCCTATTGAAATAGCTAGAAAATAGCTATTTGAAATAGCTAGACGACTGAGTTCACCAACCTTTTCACACGTAATTTTATCATTATAACATTATCAACAGCATAAAAATTTACTTCTAAAATCGCAAAAAATGTTCTCGATATCGCAATCATTGCTCAACAGCGCCTTACAATATACCCTGGCATACGCGTCTATAATAAATAATAACTCATAATATACATATATATATATATATATATATATAGATGTATTATTATTGTGTAATTGTATTTTTTATAAATGTAGTTATGTTTAATATATTTATAAATGTTGTATACGATGATTTTACACTACTTTTTTATCGCTAAAATTTTTTCAATCTAACATTCTCCATACCAAAAGGTATGAACTTGGACAGACAGTAAAAATAATAGTTTCTTCCAAATGAAACCGAAAACAAAATAATAACGTATAGAAAATATACACAATGATTCATAAACCAGTTTTGGAAAATTGTTTTCGTCAAGATAATATTGTTTCCCATGTATCAATTATATGTTACGACTAGGTTACATAACAAACCCAGTAAAAAAATAAAAGTGAACACATGATCGCACACGATTAGTACTTAAATCGAATGTATATACACGTTCAAGTTAAAATTAGTTTAGTAATCATGAAATAATTTGTGAATATGATATCGTTCAAAATCATAATGAACCACATCGGCGTATGCACTACGTATACATTTCACTCGAGTCAACAATTTCCCATAATCTGTACAGTTTCACAGTGCGATAAAAAAACAATATTGTCAAATAATTATTCATTCACATTTATTATATTTTCTCCATATAAATACATATTTCTAAAAATGTTGCCGTGGTCCGTATATTCTATTTGTAGACTCAGATTATTTCGCTATTGTTGGTTGGGCCACGTGACCAAGGCTCCACATTCTTCACTTTATTGAGTAAATGAACAAATCACATGAGGTACAGATATAACACCAAAGTATGTAAATAATAGTGTTATACGCACTTATCCGGGATATGAGTCATGGATATTACTATTAATTGTTTTATTATTCCAAAAAATTGTTTATTTCAAACCATTAAAAAAATAAAAATTGAAAAACTAGACAAAACAAAATTATTCAGTTACTGGTAATTAAAATAAAGTATATGCAAAATTATTAATTGTCACACCAAACATATATTTATAATAATGTAATATTTGTACACGACAATTAAATAGCTCTATATATTACCAATAATGTACTACGATATATTCTAAAATCAACGTAAAATTACACGTAAAGTATGTATTAGAGTACAATAAATGTACAGCAAACATAAATACATTAAAAAATAATATGAGCATATACAACTTTTCAGTATATACATAAATAGAATATTAAAAAATATTTAAATTTAAATAATCAAATAAATATCGCAGATAACTAAAAAAAATTCAAAACATGATCAAGTGCATCACAATTCAATTTAAATAATAGCAATAAAACAAACGACAAATAGGCGACGATCATAAATATTTAAATATTTTATAAATTATTAAATTTAACTGAGCAATAAGAAGCACCGCAGCGTATATATTAATCACAAGAAAAGCAAAAAAATTCCGTACAAAATTAACATGAATAACGCAGCAAAAACCGACAGTAATGTGTAATACGCCATGTATAATCTGTAAAATAAAAAAAAGAAATTAGCCATTAATTTAATAATGGAAAATATTTATAACAGAACGCTGTACTAACTTTCTAGAGTGTTTAAACCCTTCGGGCAGAGTTTCTATTGGGTCTTTCACGATATACGTTCGAATCCCTACCACGTGTCTTTCGAAATATGAATCCCAGTTCAGTTTTGAAATGTCGAAATTGAATAAGGTCCGATCCAGTTTTGACAGTTTCTGTACCAGAGATCTCGTGTTGTTGTCTCGAAACACCCATGATTTTAAGCTGAAGTAGGATATAACACTGGAAAATTTGTGCATTTTCTTATATCCATCCATTAACCTGGAAAACAAATAATGCATGCGTTTTATTCATTCAAAATCGACGACCGCCAAAAAACGATTCGTCTCGACCATGACACATACTGAGGTTTTCTTCCGGTAAGTTTGGCAATGGAATCGATGACGAATGCGGGTACGATGTGAAGAAGAAAACATAGAATGATGTATTCGAAATGGTATTTCGTCAGTCTCAACAGAATCGGCCAGATCTAAAAACAAACGCATTGCCGTCAAATTATCATGTAACGTAATTATGTTCTGTAAACGATACAACAGCGTAATAATATATTGTGTTATCGTTGTTTCCCGTTCAAACAGCTCACCGCTTTCACAGAAGGCATTTGGTATCCATATTTTTTGTTGTACACCATGAACTCACCCCACGTCAATGGATTTGAACTTGAAGACACGTAATTGTAAATAGGTGGCACGAAAGAATCGTTCTCTAATCCGTCGTCTTTGACTACATCATTAGCGTTGTTGTGCTCTTTCCTAGAATTTAAGAAGTATTTTTTTTTTTTTTTTTTGTAATACATCACTATTCATTATAGTACGGTATAATCTCAGTATAGTGCAATTTTTATCTCCGTAATTAATGGTTTTAAGAACATTTTTACGCGCACGAAGCAAATGCGAAAGTAGCAGTACATCACGTTGATTTTATACGAATATATTAAAAAATAACGCGTCATGTAGGCAGTTATGGGAAGGAAAATATAAAATAAATAAAAAATGAGAATTATCATATTAAATAAATTAATCATAATCTAAATAAAAAAAATCCACAATCACCGGGTAGAAAAAAAAGACTAAAATATCTGACACGATTTAATAGCTAAATTGTACTGCAATGAAAATACCATAACATTTAAACAAATGTTTTGAAGTCACCAATATATGATCAATATTAATAGTGAAAAATGTTTAAATAAAATATTACGTCTATAGGTCAAAGGATCTGGTGTGGAAGGGTAACACATAACGTTTAGAGAAGATTCTTTTTTTATTTTATGAATCCGTCGGCTTTTCACATGGAGTTCGGCAGAGAGTTTGCGTTGGGATCTAGCTGATCATGTACAAAATCAATTACCATTGATTGTGTATGTCCCATGCACAAGCCAAAACAGCGTTGCTAACGTAGTCTCCGGGAACGATGTCTGCTATTTTCTTGGGGTCCGCGATCATGACCCGCATCAGACCTATTCCAGTAGCTGCTACGACCCCCGTCGGCCCGTAGAAATTATTGATCCATCCGCTTAAGGGTTCATCGGATGTGGCGATAACTATAAAAAAAAAAAATCAAAAAGGTAAAACTGTAGGACTAGTAAGTCTCGTACAGGTAATTGTATCCGTATATGAGGTGCACTTGAAATATGTGCTACGGGTAAGCACGTAATTAACATGCCTGAACATGAATAAGGAATAATTTATTAAATTATTGTAACCATCTGGAAACCGGTAAAATCGCGTGATTCGTACAATAAATGAACCTATGGATAAGATTGTGGCGGAAAGAGACGTTATCAAAACACTTTTGGTCTTCAAAAGTAGATAAGTTATATTTGTAAAGGACAAGATTGTAACTATAACATGGTTGAGGAGAGGGGGATTAACTACAGAAGCCACTAGGATTTGAATCAATAAAATTTTACTACAATAAAATGTGCTGTACTCACTCATCGATGGCCTTATGATGCCCACAGGTAATCCTTTGCCGTGAATAATTATTTCACCTTCGGCAATGGCTTTTGTCATGGCATATGTGTTTGGCCATTCTCCCAAGAGTCTGCAATGATAATAATACGGTTAACACGTTAAACCGTTATCAGTTATCGATTTAAAATCATTAAACATCTCATAAGACATTCGCAGAATTTGATTGTGTGTAGTATTGAATCCGCAACAATGCTACATAGCGTTCACTCGGTGTAGTAATTAATTTTGGTTCTGTTATCATCACGTTTATTTTTATCAATGTTTTGAAATATTTTTTTACAGACATATTACTGATGTTATTCGTATTTAGAATCCGAATAATGTTACGAAAAATCATATAAATGCTTTTAATTATTTATTTAACGATATTTTTTACAAGTTATGTCAGATGTTCAGTTATTTTTATTTTTAAGGCGTTTTGTGCACGTGGCATATTCCCAGTAGGTACGATAATATACTTAGTACTTACGCAGGTGTGATTCTGTTGATATAATCGTCATCGAGAGAATTAACAAGGTTTGATAATTTTTCTCCACTAATAGGTGATGGGTAAAACACCTCATCCACAACATCCCTTCCAGCACAGTTTGAATACGCAGTCGAAATATGAACGAATGACTATTATTAGGAAAACACAATGATTTTAAATAAAAATAAAACTATGGATGGCGTCATTAACTAAGCTTCTTACTTTTAAATTTTTTATTTCTCTGCTTAGTTTCAAAATATCTTTTAGAGCATTTATATTAATATTTACGGCAGTTCTTAAATGTTCGTCGAATCGAACTGTAGCGGCGGAATGTATGACTATGTTCACCTGAAAAAAAAAAAGTTGTATTTAATAACAATTTATTTTAATAAATTGTTATAACTGTTGTTACATACTTCATTTTTAAGAATTTCCATGTATTGTTCACCTATTCCCATGTTCGGCATATTACAATCACCAATAACAGCAGAGATCTTTTCTGAGTATTTCGGTTGTTCTTTTTTCATTAATGAAAATATCTAAAATTATATAATACTTTTTAATGAGATCAGAATTTACTTTATCCTTGAGATTATTTTAAATTGATATTTTTTGTATTGAAACTTTTAACTATTTTGAATTATACATATAAAATATATTAATAAGAAAAAAGATAACTTTCAAACCAAGGGAGTAATTATTTGTTTTACAATTTGTCTTGGTCTCAAATTTTTTTACAGTAAAATTATATCACTATTACACAATTTATGAGAAATTTGACACAATATTTGTAGTGAGCTGGCTTTGAAAGTTGTCCTTACAACGATTAAACAACAAGTTTGTCGTTTGTTCACTTCCAATGGACGGTTTTTAAATACAGATATATTTAAAAGTTTTTATTTTAATAAAACAAGTATTTTCAAAAATGTTGATTGTGTATTTTTTTAACAGATAATTTAGACAGTTGAGCACAAACACATTAACCACACAAAGAGTTAAATCATATCATGTTTGTGAATATTTCGTTACTCATTATTATACTTTGATTAAATTGTGCTATGTCAATGAATGGCTCGAGATCGAGGAAAAAGATCAATGATTTTCGATGCTCGAAAAACCAATTATAAAATTAACATACATTATTCTTACTTAATATGTTTACATAAAGTAAGAAATATTAATATTAAATATAAAATGTTAAGCGATTAATTCACTTAGTTGCTAAAATTATTGTGAAGAATTTTAAACTGAAAAATAAAATTGTTGTTTTGACATCTTTAAAGGTTAATATAAAAATAGATATAAAAATATCTAAAAAATCTATATAAATAATAGATATAAAAATAGAATAAGAAAATAGTATCTAACTCTACTATGTAATGATTAGATAACTATTTTGATTATACTATATTCATTAATCTAAAAAAAATTAAATTATTGTATTTATTACCTAAAAAACCGAGTTTCTAAATCAAAGACACAACCGAAAAATTAAAAATATAATATTGTTAATTATACATAAGGATTTTTTTTTTAGAAAATATTTTATACGTCTCAGTATAATTTAATAAATAAATTTAAGAAACTAAAAATTTTAAGGATTATCATCGTTTAGTGTTTAAATTCTTTACTGATATATTGAAAATTGTAGTATAAAAATATAACATAAATGTTTAACTGCAGGTACAAACAATTTATATTCATATTAATATTCTTTATTATTTTACTGTAGTGAAATAGGATCCATCAGGATGTTTAATAAATTATACATTTCTCAACTAATTTATTAAAGTGTTAAAGTAAAGATTTTTATTTCAAATTAAGTTTATAAAGTAGAAACTTTAAAATTCTAACTGTGTAACAATTTTTCGCTCATAACTATTATTATATTATTTATTATTATATTTTTATAATAATTAATTATATTGTGAATCACTGTAAAGCAAACACAATACGAAGAAAATCACATTTTAAATTAAGATAACGTAAAAAATATTTGAACTAAATTGTAAAGATATACAAATAATACAATAATTTGATATAAGGAAAAAAAAATTACATAATTATTGGCTTAATTATATATAACAATATATTAAAAGATTTTGAGTGAAATAAGGCAAGTACTGGATTTACTATAATGCATGTTTTTTCTAATAAGAAGGAAAATATAGAAAAAAGGTTAGGTTTAGGTTAGCAAGCTTATCAAACATTCAATTTGTGTATTTTAATTTTAAAAATTTGAGATTTACAAGATTTCTCATACAATTTTCTTTGCAGTAACAAAAAAATATTTTATCAAAAAGATAATATACAGTCTTAAGTTTCAAAAAAAGATAAATTTTGATGAAATCGGAATGCGAGTTTAATTAAAAAATACTTACAGGGTCATCGAATAGTTCTTTAAATCTATCTTCGGTAGTTTTCCCTTTCTTCTCTCTGATTAAAATATATACTCTTTTCACGCCGGAACAAGTTCTTTTAATGAAAACCAACAAAACATTAGCATTAATTTATTAATATACAACTATGATCGTAATATTATTGTCTAAATTAAATCATCAGTAAATAGTAATTCAAATTATTGAAGTGAATCTTTGCGTTTATTTTTGAAAAAAACAGATTTGAATAAATACTATAAATTAAAAAAATGATTAGTTAGTACTATCTATTTAACTATTAGTTATTCTAACTATTAGTTTTTCTCTTAAAATACGTATTTTAAGAGAAAAACTAATATGTACAAAAGATTGGGTTTAAATTGCTCTAACTTTGGTCGAAATTTCGTAAAAAAATACCTTAAATTTGATTTAATTCATAAAACGTTCAAATTGGTTTTATAAATTTCAAATATTTTCTTACTTCATCTTATATTTATATACTAATTTATATCTAAACATATTCTAACATAAATTAAAATAATATAGAATATAATAAATATGAAAAAAACTATACAATGGCAACGGAAAGTTCGGGTTGGAGGTTTAAATCAGTGGTTTTCAACATTTTACGAATAGTTACCCCAATTTTTACTTTTTCTTTAATTCTTTAATTTCTTAAATTGTTAAATCTTATATGAAGCAGATTATGTTGGCATTATTTAAAGTATCCTTTAAGAATTGAAGGAAGTTATTATGAGTGAATGAGTAAGTTTATTTATACTATTATGTACGAAGAAAAGTTAGAATAACATTTCATTAATGAACCAATCAACTAATTGAAAATAAATTCATTCGTAAATTTAATATTTAAAAAATATTTATAAGATCAAATAACACCATTAAGTGTGAGTTTTGATAATTAACCAACTCTATAAAATAATTTTAATATTCTTTGAATTTTTTGTGATCACAATGAATGAAATAATAAAATAAGAACATTCATTTTTCCATCAGATCCTGTGTTCTATATACATTGTTAATATATTATGTATTTTATAAGCAATTAAAAATCAATTAAATAGATTACAATAAAACAATAAAATGAAAATCAATGATTCGATAAATTTTCAGTTACATTGATAAAATAGTAAACTATTCAAATGATTAACAAATATGATATGACTATTTATCAATCGTGTTTGGGTTTATTGATTTCAACTTATGTCGGTGAAAAAATGATACCTTATTAATTTTTCCAGTATTAGATTTCCCATGAATCCAGTAGCACCCGTCAAAAATACAGTCGTATCATTATAAAACGATTGAATTTCTGATTGTTGAGTTGTACTCTGACAGTTTGGGTTGTAATTATCCATTTGCGGAGTGGCAGTCATCCTGGAACATTAAGCAAATGATTATTATTTTCGTTATGCAACATTATTCAAGTTCATTAAAACTAATATGTTATCAGCCAGTGGTAATACTACCGTGCACACCTTTTCCACAACAAATGTGTTGTTTTTTTTTCATTTTGAGGGTAAAAAGTTAAGATTAAATTCCTTAAATTTAGTACCATGCGACTATCTTACGAAGTACTATTTCTATTTAGTTATGATCAATATTTTATTAATATATATAAATTAAACATTTACAAAGTCAAATGTTACTTACAGTTACCTGTACTAACTTTACAAAAAGAACAAATTAAAAAAAAAAAAAAGGAACCACCATACATATTAATATTTATAAGAACTGTACCTACATAAATTATGGTTACTAGTTAGGCTATAAGTTCATAGATTAATAAATGCCCCGATTGTCAACCTTAGTTCATCATACATTTTTTTTTTATCTTTGTGAAATTTATTTTTAATTTGTAGGCATATTATAACCATCCGCTTTTAAATTATTTAAAGTTATACAGAAAAATAACATGAATAGGTGAACAAATGACAAATACATTTATTAAAATTGTTAAACGAATATTGAGATGTTTTAATAATAATTTATTAATAGTTTTCTACTGCTTCAACCTTTGACCTTATTATTCAAGAAAACAATACATTTATTCTAGGACAGACATAGACATATATCATGTGAATTTGAGTTAATTAACGATTTATATTGTTTATTAAATATTAGTATACTCGGTCATAATCGTAGAGGATTTTTCGAATTTTGTAGTTTACGTAATTCACAAATGTTTCATAAACTATTCGTAATGAATAATTTTAATTAAGTAATACGATGTTAACTATGACTATTAGTGGATTAATGTAAAGAATTTGTTATAAAATATCACGTATCTACATTTATAAGAACATTTAGGAAAATAACTAGAACTATAAATGTGTTGGTATCTACTCGTAAAACATTATAATTTGTGTACGTTTTTGAATATTTGTACATGATATTATTCAAAAATAAATGCATAAACGAAAAATATACTATTACGAAGTATTCTATATTAATCTATATTTTTTCGATTCCATAAAAATAGGAAAATCTCTGAGTTTACTAACTCAATTTTATTGATATATATATATATATATATATATATATATATATATATATATATATATTACGAATAAAGAATTCAAAATCGAAAACTTTATTATTTTACCTATATAGCTGTACACTGAACTACAAAAAATTTAGTCACATCAATTTCTCATACGCGTGTTTTAATGAACTTCTTAATATTTAACGAACGGTCGAACATCATTTCGGTTGTACGACCCACTGTAAAAACCGTCGAACCGCAGCGATACAGTAACGTGCAGTTATCCGCACCCGGACGAATGAAAAAAAAAATCGGCATTTCAATGTGAAATCGAAAAGATTTTTTTTTTTTTTTTTTTGCTGTCGGCGCCAACCAAAACTCGTGTACACGAGAGACTTGGTCGGTCGACACGTGCTCGACCGTTCGCTGCAAAACGACTCGTCTCGATCGTTCGAAGACGTGCGAACCTCGCGCGGTTCAATATCGTTCAAGAAGTTCGGGCAAAGCGTTCGCAGAAAATTACGCGCGTCGTCGTGAGATCGTGGCGAGAGCGGTTTTAAAACATCGGAGCTTTGAACGCTGCGCGCGAAAGTTGTGCACGGTCGCGCGCGCGTTGAACATTACCTGTTGGCCCGAAAGTGGTTCAGGTGATTTCGTTTTGCGATCCGGACGACTATACGAGTTCACCGCGCGTGTTCGTACCGGGGGACAACGTACCGTCCGTGCGTTCAACCCCGAGGGAAACGATCGGGTACGATTTTCCCGAACACAAAGACGTCGTTACGGGACAAGCGGTGTGCGGATGTTCCGTCCGGCAGGTGCGCAGTTCGGTTGCTCCGGTGGAACTGACGAGTACTGCGACGGGTGCCCGTAACGTATCACACCGGCGGTGCTCTTGAACGAAACGTTGACGGTCTAGGTCGCGCTGAGAACAGGGGGATTTCCCCCTGACGGCGGGCCGCGTGTCCTGAGCGCGCGCGCGCGCCAACAACCGGTTCTCGTATATTTATTATTTTTTTTTTTTTTTTT
Organism: Sipha flava; assembly: GCF_003268045.1. Classification (NCBI taxonomy): domain Eukaryota; kingdom Metazoa; phylum Arthropoda; class Insecta; order Hemiptera; family Aphididae; genus Sipha; species Sipha flava. The sequence continues at coordinate 418,577 of NW_020272828.1, forward strand.
TTTTTTTGAATTTTTTTTTCCCGTTCGCGAAGACGTCGCACAGTGGGCGGAATTTCGAAAATAGCTGGAAACAAATAACAAATGTAATATATTTAATTTTAAATGTTTCAATGTACTTATAACGTTACGGTACAAGTTTTTAATAACATTTAAGATTTTTTTTATAATTTATCGGGCATATACTAAAAAAAAACATTAAGCAAATTTAACATGCAACACACTATTTCGTTTAAAATTTGAGTCGGTAATCATAACCGTTTTTTCGGAAGTAATTGAATTCGAACAGGTTAAAAGAGTCAACACTTTGGAGGATAATGACATCATTTTTTTTAGAAGGATGTGACCGTATTGACGATATAACCGGATCAGAAGTAACAATTAGACGATGAAGAAGATCAATATTTGTATCAATTCGACTGGTTTTCCGAGTGAAATGCTCTCGAAAAGATTTATAATGCTTATTTCTTGCTCCGAGGATTCCTCAGATAGTTGTCCAATTGGTAGTAAGCAATGTTTTATAACATCAGTACCGTGTAATAAAATTTTATGAACACTAGCCGGCATATAATACCGGTTATAGTGTTCTATGTAAAGTTTTGCCGTGTCCATAGCATACTTTTTTTTAAAAATTCAAACAATTCTCTACGCATGACACCTAACAAAAATAATTATTACTTTGATAGAAGCAATGAAGAGCAAATAAAATATATGTTTAATTGAATTTTATGAACTTTGGAATAATTTAGCATAGTATTTTCAGAGGTCAATTTTAACCATTTTTTTTTTAAACTGCTATCAAAGTTAAAATATTTAAAATTAAACGTAAAATGTTGCATTGGTAATTTATAATACTACCAAATGGGTGGTTAAATTTATAAACATAAAAAATTAATTCAAACACACCTTCTTTAGTATCATCCATATTAAATAAAATATATAATGCAGAAATCAAATGACTCTTACAACTCGAAAAGTCAAACGCAAATAACTCAAAATATTGTACGACAGACCAACCTATCGCAGATTATCGTTTACAATTTGAAGCTTGTTAAATATTATTATATCTTAATTACTACAGATAGGTGTTATATTATCTTGACTATAGTAATATAATAAACAAATTGTATAAGATAAAAGCAATTATACGATAAGTGAAAATTATATTTTTTCCACCTATTTTCGAAATTCCGCCCACTGTGCGTCGCGGGGAAAACGCGAAATCCGAAAACTATAACGTCCGACGGTCACGCGAATCGTTCCGATACGACTCGTCGCCGCCACGGTCACTGCAGACCGAACCGACCGCAATGCAATAGATCTGTTCGAAGACGCGACCGAATGCACGACGAACGTTTGCATAACGCACGTCTTGTAGTTTCGAAACGCGTTATTAGATTTTTACGGTTTTCAATCGAGTCCGCGTTTAATCTCTAACGAACCGAGAATCGTAAAACTATAAACGATTTGTGTATGCTCTTCAATAACGGGGTACATTTTTCGTTTTTTAAATTTTCATTTTAATCGCAATCGTAAAAAAAAAAAACTCGGTTTTACGTTATTGCGTATATTTCGGTTATTTCAAATGCACGTGCGCAGAAGTATTTCCCATGATCTGCGTGTTATGAGTTCCGAACCCTACTACTCTACTACCCTGCTCATCACATAACTGCGCATGCCAGTACAGTTATATATTAGTATAAATTATAATTATATTATTATATGATTATAGTTAGGGCTCGGATGTTTTTGGAATTTTAACAATATAAATGCATATATCAGTGTACTTTCAAACTTTTTTAAAAACAATTTAAATTAAAGGTAGATAAATGACAAATTATTGATCTGTATAATTGTGTTGACCCAAATATAATATTATAATTTGATTAGATTAAAAAAAAAAAAAAAAAACATTGTATCACGCTCATATTTTAAATAAACATATACCTAATATTAAAAAAATATAAAAATGAGAAGTTATATACAATTAATTTAACATTTTTAATACTCAAAGTAAAATACATTTTATCCTGCATATTTTAAAGCTTATTCTTTGATTAAAAAATGCATATTTCATGTTTTCTTTGTGCACATTTTGAATGTATATTAGGTAATTTTTTACAAGGCTGGGCAAGTTAATGATATTTTTAACTCGGTTAAATTAAGTTAATTGAGTTCATGTTTAATTAAGTTAACAATTAAGTTAATTCATATGAGAATTACTTAAATTATTAAAAATATTGTTAAATGAACTTAAGTTCAATTAATAATACTATACGGAATATTTTTATATTGTTTGCAATGGCTCAATGCATATATTTTCCTGATTTAGAGTATAAATACATGCACATTTAACACTTTTTTTATGCATCAAATTCACAACCCTAACAATGAATAATGGAAACAGAGCGAAACACGCGAAAACTATTCTGCTACCTAGTGTACATGCGCGACACCGTATACACAATTTGTTCATTATTGGATGTTTCACCTGTGTTTTGGACTGTCGTACATTAAACCAAAACATGTTTATATGCTGGTACGATGGTGGAAATAAAATAAATAAAGCACACCGATCGTGTTGGATGTTGTACGCCCGACCTACCGCAAAAGATGTACGAGGTTTATCTGCAGCGAGCTGATGACACGACGCGTGCAAAATACCATTACAAATTTGAAATCCCTGAAAGGCGAACAACAAAAATCAATGTAAACCCGATCGAGCTTAATCTTTTAGACGAGGATAATGCGAGAGACGTTTGTGTGCCAGACCACGTATCCGCGTATTCCCCGCGGGATGTTTCGCAGAGCAATTAGACCCCAGTTCACATTTTATCTTTTTTT